>NC_051312.1:115477743-115780773 GCF_015220235.1 Choloepus didactylus | reverse complement strand
TATAGAAATTTTTGGAGGATTTTCTGAAGGATTTTGATGGTATTCCTGGTATTTTTTGGTGTTTACAAGATAATCATCTGACTCATGAAAAACCAATTTTCTGCCATTGTGTTCACAGATGGAAACTTCCACCTTTGTGTCCAAGGTCTTAAACAAAAACAAAAGTGCCTACCGTGAGCTATATTATAACCTTGATTTCAAGTCTCATATGCGTTTAATCAATATACACTGGCAATCTTTATTTTCATCTTCATATGGCTTTGAAAACTTCTAAAATCTTTTGAACTCTCAAGTTTAATATTTGAAAAACACATTCACCTCCTACAATCTGTATACCTTAAAGCCACAATTACAAAGCACAGTAATGAACTTAAATTTCATAGGAAACAGAACTATTGCACGAAGAAATTGAACATGAACTTCAGGTAGCTAATTATTTTTACCACTACCATTTTCCTTAGATTATTCCACTGTTACAATATCTTTATATAATAAATCCTTTTAATCCTAGAATATGAAGTGTTTCATAAATATTTGTATTTCCTCCTATCATTTGACTTGCAACAAGTCAATGATAACACAAATAAGATATCACCACTCATTAATGAGAAATATCTGGAGCATGTTGGCTAAAAGAGCCTATGGAATTCATTTTGGATATGGGATGTTAAGTGTATTTCACGTTTATTTTAGATATAACCATAGTCTTTCCTATCAAACACAGTTAAACCACAGAACTCACTAGAACCAATTTTTGGTAGAAACATTTAACAGGGATTATTTTAAAATGAACAGATGAAGTGGCAAATATAATAGTCTCAGAATGTGCTATTTTTCTGAAATACAAATTAATTAATTAACTTTTTATTTAAAAATTCTTTCCCTATTAATATCTCTCCACTTCTAATGTTTTATTAACAAGTAAGGGACTGAAATTTCCTAACAATTTTAAAAAGAGAAAAAAAACACAAAAAATGGAAAAGGACTGTATAATCAGTTTGAGTGCTTTGGTCTGCTTAACTTAATTCAATAACAAAGGGTCAATTCAGTCAATGGTTAATTTAGTCAGAGCAGTTGATCTAGTTTATATTGGTTAGTGGCAGCATATGGTTTAGACTTGGGCAAATGATTATTTTTCAAAGGCTCATTTTTCCCCCTATATAAACTACATACATAATCTAGCTTTTAGTTTAATCTTAAAACTGATCTCAGAACTGAAGGTAAGGATCATTTAGCACTGATAATTAAGTATTTAGACTGTGAGGTAAATTGTTGCAGTAATGACCCTAAATTTTTTCATGTCTCTTTGGATCCATACCCTCACACTGACTCTGTCCTTCACCAAGTGACTTGTATTGGTCAATGATATGTTATCAAACATGGAACAAACAAATGCTTAAAATATGCACATGACCAGGGATTAATATTTTGGAAAACCTATGACAGCCATGGCCTAACCCTAATGCAGGGTAAAGAAACTACTTGGAGCATAGACAAGAGTCCTAGTTGTGCAACTGCAGTCCCCTCCCCCAAATAGCTCCCAGTCGTCCTGATAGCTGACTATAAAAGCATTAATGAGCCTAGATGAGACAAGCAGAAGCAGAAAACCACCTAACTGAGCCTAACTCAAATTACTGACCCATAGAATTGGGTAATAAATTTTGGGGGATTGTTTTTCAGCAAAAACCAACTGACAGAGCAACTGGAACCATGAATGAATGAAACTTATGTGGATTCTGGGATGAGGGTAGCAAGTTAGAGAAATGTAAAAAAATTGTGGTCCGAGAAGACAGACAGTGTAGATTGCAAACATGCTCACAAAACTTTGTAGTTATTCCCAACAGGACGTAGAGTCTATTTCCCCATCCTTTGAATCTGGTATGGCCCTATGACTTGTTTTGACTGACAGAATGTGGCAGAAGTGACACTGCATGTTTTGAGCCTAGGTCTAAGAGGACTTTTAGCTTCCACGCTCGTGTTCTTCTAACCCTGAGACCTCCATGTGAACCAGCCTGGGCTAACTTGATGGATGATGAGAAACATGTCGCCCACTTGTCCCTGTACTCCCAGCCAATAGCCAGCTGACCTCCAGAATCAGAACTTCTCAATTGACTGGCAATTAATTGCAGATGCATGAGTGTAGATGGACTGTCCAGGTGAGCCCAGCCCAAACTGCCAACCCACAGAATCAGTAAGTTTTTGTGTGGTTTTGTTTTGCAGCAAAAACTAAATGATACACAGTATGTTTGTTTCTCACCTCTGTATATTTAGGGTAACTACTCCTTAATTCCTTTCTTATAGGTATGGGATAAATGCCTGATATTTAAACTAAAATTTTTTCCTCTCTAAAGATATTTAAATATCAACATCCAAAACATAAAAATAAAACATGCCAACAGATTATTCTAGTCAGAATTTTGGTTGGAAACAGCAATATGGGCAAAATCCAAAAAAAGTTAGTCAAGAAAAAAATGATTCTTAATTTCTTAGGGAATTGCTCGAATCTCTAACACTAGCTAAAGTTATTTTAAACACCAGAGGCACACAGCAGGCTGCTCAAAATGGTAACTTATTTGTTGGATGCGGTGAGCAAAGCTTGACACACAGTCCCTCATTTCAGGAAAGCCTCAAGTCTTTTGGTATTCCTTAATACTTAAATGATGGATAATGGCAATTAGAGTAGAGGTTGCAGAAATGCTTTTAGAAAATACTATTGTTATATTTCAGAAGTAATTGAAAACAAATTTTGCCAATATGCTATATTTATTTGTGAGGCTATCAATAGTTAATGATAAAATACAGTATTTCATAGTTTAAATCAGGCTCTTTGGCACATAACTCTTAAACTATTTAGTATAAACTATATCTTCACAGTTAATGCATTCTAAATTATTTTAGCTAATTTTGTTTCAAAATAGATAATTACTTTGGTTTTATAAAACATATAAAGTAAATGATGAGAAACAGTTTGATTTTAAGATAATTTAAGCATTAGCAGTCAGATTATTCCATACCTTACATTACTTGGTTGAATGACCTTAGTTATGAGGTTAGTTGGATTCTGTTGACTGTTAATTCTAAAAAGTCTTTCTGTCAATGACATATCTGGCTAATAATTCAAATTTCTCCTCCAGAGTTTATTTCTCTCAGCAGTATAGATTTCAATATTATAAAGCCTGTCACATTAAATAGTTGTTTATGTGCATGTTTATTAATCTAGACTATATAAGCTCTGGAAGGGAGAGACCATGCTTTGCTCAAACATATATTTCCTGCCCTAGAATGGTGTTACGAACCTTACAGATAATCATTCAATATTTGTAAACTGAAAACATGTATCAAAAAATTTCCTGAGAATACTACATTTCTTTTGAGGCGGGGGTGCTGCAGTCTAGCAGATAAGCAATGAAATGGGAGAAAGCCTATATATTAAAAGTTTTAATTCTATATGTTTATATATTAATTAATTTAACAAATAGTTTATTTAAAAAATGTATTTGCCAGGCCTGATACCAGATGCTGGCAATGGTAAGCAAGATAGATGTAATTCCTGTCCTCAAAAATTTATAGTTCAGTCAAGGGATAAAGGAGGAAGGGAGTAGAAATTCTGATTTTAGTTCCTTTTTCCCTTAACTGCATTGTATTCTCAGAATGGGCTCTAGAATAACAAGCAGCCTCTTAGAAAAATCACACAGTGCTTCTCAGGGAATTATCTCAATGACCTTGAATGTTGAATCTTAACACTGCAATAGTTAATTTCTATTTTATACACCCCACAGAAAGCTTCATGCAATGTGTAAATTTATGTGAAACACATACTTATGCTAAGCAACATACAATTTATCCATGAATTTAATCTGGAAAAAACAGAAGCTTTACTTTTGCTAGAAATATGTAACTTGCTATAATTGAAGCCCAGAATAATCATGGCTATTTACTCAACACTCATCTGTGATATAAAAAGCTTTCTTCGAAATAGAATTATTATAGCAATACATTAAAAGGGGTTTGCTTTAACTGTCCCATCATCATTTGTTATTGGGATTTTGTGGACAAAAATCTCAGTATCTTTTATATTTTCCTCATGCTATGCCTCTACCTGGATATCGTTTCCTTTGCTGCATCTCCCGCTGCTTTTTGCCTGCAAAACTTCTGAATTCCCTTCTAAGGTTGGGCTCAGGCATTATTTGGTTCATGAAGCCTTCTCTGCTTCCACAGGCTGGATGCTGTGTAATTTTGAGCTCCCTGAACATACTTCTCCCATTGCTCTTGCCATGTATCTGTACATGTTTGTTCCTCTGTAAGACTTAGTTCCTCAAAGGCAGGGCTCGAGCTCAGTTATATTTATGACTATATTCATAACTTAGGTGTATCACATATTCACTCCCAATAAAATGTTCACTTTCTGATGTTGAAAGCTTGTCCATTGACCACTACTGAATCCTTACTTCTTGGATTGGTGTTTAGTGTATGGGTGCTCTATAAATCTTTGTGAAAATGAGTCAATTCATAATTCATATAGTGTAAACTGAAAAACACCCTACATATACAGCAGTTATTCATTAAAGATAATGATTTCATGTTTTTCAAATTCTGTAAGTTGACCTTTCAACTTTTTTTATATAAGGGATATCACATGAATAAAGGAAGTGAATAGCCCAATTGTTATTTCTAAAATTTCTTCTTCCTCCTGACAGAAAGGAAACATCATTGAGAAGGTACCGACTGAGTTATTAATTCTAGACTCCTAAAGTTCACTGTTACATTGTAATATGATAAAAACATATCCATGAAAGAAACTAGGGGATTTGGAAAAGCTAAAAGCTGAACAGATCATAGCACTAAGGCACGCTTTAGAATTTAATACAAAACAGATGCAGGAGAAACTGTGATATAAAGGTAGAATTTCAAAAATGTCTTGAAAATAATAGCCTCTTAAAAAGTCAACTCTTTGAAAATCACTTTGAGAAATAATATAGGAGTGAGTCTAAAACACAATGCTTACATATCAATAATATTTCAAAATGTAAAACTGACCATTTGCTCATAAAAATTCTTAACCATAGGTGGTATTAGATAATAAAGATAGCATCTTATTTATCAAGGCTTTTAACAACTAAAAAGAAAAATCTTCTTTTATATATTATTCATACAAGGTAAAACTACAAGTATTATACTATGCGCTTCATCACTCTGCAAGTTAAATTATATCCCCTGGATACATAGATATATTAGGGAATTCTTTTTAAAATAACACAAAGCCTATAAAACAGATAGCATTGCTTCAATAAAACTAGAACCAATTGTATTTTTCTCTTTTATTAAGAATGCCTGTGATTACTATTTCTAGAGAAAACACTTATTTATAGCACATTTAAAATATTTAAATTTTCATGTGAAACAAAATGAATAAAAATGTTGATCCTTGACAATGATAATTATAACAGAAGAAACTTTCCTCTGTCAAAAAATAATAAAGTTATTTATGTATTATAGTCAACATTTTTTCTTGGTTGCCTAATCTAAATGGACTGTTTTTAATTCATACACTCCTACCTCCATTGATTCTTTTATTAACTTTACAAATATTTATTTCATCTTTAATGTGTACCAGTTACTGTGTTAGGTGTAGAAAATACATACGTTCCCAACTTCCAGAAATGTAAAGACTAGAAGGGAGAGAATCAAGTAAACATTTACACTATAGTTTGATGCTTGCTCTGGTAGAAAGATGCATAAGGTATAATGGGAGCACTGGGGAAAGAATTTAAGCTAAGTCTTGAGGGAAATGTAAGAGCTTGCATAGTGACAACGACAAGTCAGGGAACGGTGTTCTTGGCAGTGGATCAGCATGTGAGAACATGATATTTTCAGAACATTATATTTTCTTGCCAAATAAAGTGTAAGGGAAAAATGGTGGAAGATAAAGTTTGATATGTAGTCTGGAGTCACATCCAGGTGGGGAGTGTGTGTGTGTGTGTGTGTGTGTGTGTAGAGGTTTGGAGGTATAACATGAAAATATTGGCTTGTTAGAAACATCATGATGATTGTGATTTCAGCATAAACAGTGGTGAGATGACAGCAGTTGAAATCAGTGGTGGAAGTAGGACATTGACCACAGGAATAGACAGGAGGAATCAACAGATTCAAGACACAGAATTAATAGGAATTGATAATTTACTGGATATGCTGGTGAGAGAAAGGGAAGAATCAGAGATACTTCCAGCTCTCTGACTTGAAAACTATGTTGGTGGCCAAAATTACTATGTGAAATCCACAATGCTGTAAATAACATATTCAATGAGAAGAGATATGATTTAAAGTATCTAAAACATTTGAATATTTATATTAGAAGGGATGAGACTTTGTGCTCTACATTTTTTGCCTCATTGTCAGCTGTAAAAGCAACGTAACATTTTGCATGTCACACCCATTTTGAGAGAACCTTCAAAAGACTAAAATGGGGAGGCTGATAAAAATGGGTCCACACACTATAAAATTAAACAATTACAGCAGTCAGAAGAATGAGCTTTAATTAATGGAAAAACACACCCACAAAACATCTGAAGAGGCAAGTGTTGTAGGATATTTTAAGATGTTTTTGAATTCATTCTCAGTAACACTGATGGGAGAATTTTTAACTCTTTGATGATTCGATCTTATGGAACATAGGATCACTTTGTTAGTGATCAAGAAATAGATAAGGTGAAAATAAACTTAGTTGTCCATTTAAAGAGGTGAGACTACACAGCAATCTCTTTATGGACTCAATTATCGAAAATCACAGTGAAGAATTACTGCTAATTTTACTTTTCATCTGTAGTTTGAAACATCAAAGCGGATTTGGAACATCATTCATGACAATGAAGCTAAATGACAATGCTGGCTGTGTCAAAATGGCTCTGTGTTGCTCATATTCTTGTTAGTGAGCCTCTTAGCCCTTTTTCTCCCTGGGGCTGAGTTTCTTCATCTATATATAACTTGTCTGACTCACAATGTTCTTGTGGGAATCAAATGAAATAATAACATATTGAGAAAGTGAGGAAGAGTTAATAGTTCTCTTCAAGATATAAAATTCTATTTCTGTATTTTAGCTTAGGTAATGAAACGGTTTCAAATTTATTCTAAAATGATAAACTGAACTTCTAAGGGTCTGAATTGAAGAACTCCCTTATATTTATACATATATTAAAACCATATTTTTGGCAAAGAGAAGGGAGATTTCTCATGATAGTAGAGTTTATAAATA
Organism: Choloepus didactylus; assembly: GCF_015220235.1. NCBI lineage: Eukaryota > Metazoa > Chordata > Mammalia > Pilosa > Megalonychidae > Choloepus > Choloepus didactylus. The sequence continues at coordinate 115,773,524 of NC_051312.1, read as the reverse complement.
TTACAGAAGAATTCATATAGTGTGAATGTAAGCACACAGTCATAGTAAAAACTTCAGAGGAGTTGAGTTATTTTAGATAAATATATGAAAGTCATTTGTGAGCAATAGTTGACTCACAAATTCTAAAATGAATAAAGGGTATTGTGATGGTTAATTTCATGTGTCAACTTGGCTAGGTTATGGTGTCCAGTTGTTTGGTCAAGCAAGTATTGACCTGATTGTTACTTTGAGGGTATTTCATGGATTTAAATCATTAGTCAGTTGACATCATGTATGGCTGACAACATCTACAATCAACAAAGGAGATTGCCTTCAGCAATGAGAGAAGTCTCATCCAGTTAGTTGAAGGCCTTAAAGGGAGAACCAGTGATTTTAGCAGTCAGAAAGAAGAATTTCTATCTCTACTTTAGCCAGCCAGCTTCTCCTGGGGAATTCATTGTCACCACTGATTTCCCAACTTACAGCCTGCCCTATGGAATTCAGACTTGTCAATCTTCATGGTTGTGTGAGCCAATTCTTATAATAAATCTCTTAATATTTATACACACACACACACACACACACACACACACGTATCTACAGTCTCCTGTTGGTTGTGTTTCTCTAGAGAATCATAATACAGGTATTTATCTACACTATTTATAAGATATAATTTAATGTTAAACTTACCGAGAAAGCAGGAAGTTTTTTCTCTAAATAGCTCAAGATATGCTATAAGTTTGATAAAAGATATTAGGAGATATTGGGTTTCAGAATTAATAATAACTTCCCTACACAACAACTACGCAAACTTGGGAAAGTTGTTTATCTTTCTGAGTCTTTCTTCTCTCAAAAAGAATATCAATCCCTACACCAGAGGGTAGTTGTGGAAAGTAAATGGCACAGCATTAGAAAAGTCTAGCTCACTGCCAGGTATCTAGTAGGAATTCAATAGATGGGAGCTTTATTGTTTTATTATTACTTATGACTGTTCCCAGTGTTTTCTTCATGATGGCCTTTACTATTACGGCTGCACCTGATCTGGGTACAGGAAGTTCACTGAGGAAGGTCACTAGGATCAACACTTGCAGTGAAGAAAGGCCTCAGCCCATCCCACGGGGAACTCCGGATGGTCCTTCGGAGTTGCCTTGTCTTGAGGCAACGGGCCAGGCCCTTATAAGTACCCTTCTGCGTTCATCTTCTTTACTCATTGGCCACAGGCCGGGGAGATGGGACATGACTTGGGCCAGACAGCTCTCTTAGGCTGAGGGCAAGTCTCAGTGAGAGACACAGCTGAGAGCTGTCAGTCGCCAATGCTCTCGGCAGCTTTGGGAAAGAATATCTCAGTATTAAATGGGGAACCTGGGCAAAACATCACAGCATCTACTACAATAGCCTACACTATCCTCAGTTTGTCACGGTTTATCCTTCCTAATTCAACTCATTTGAACAGGCTCACAAGTCAATATGAATGATGAAAGGGACAAGGAGTACAGGAAAACAAGAGAGAAATGTATCATAAAAAATTATCAAGATAGGAATATCAGCCTCTTAATAAATAAAAGCAAGCACTGATTATGTAAAGAATTTGAGTATTGAGAAAAGATGAGTATTAGGCTCTGAAAGTAATTTAGGTAACTCGACTTGAACATTAGGTAAGTGGAAAGTGACAATTTTATATTTTATATTTTAGACAGTGGACTTGATATCATCCATTTTTTGCTCATTTGTTCATTCATTCTAAACTGCTTTTAGTACACATATAACTTATAAGGCTTTTTGCTACCTTATGAAAAACAAGTTCTTGTCAGATTGGGAAGGTTAAGTAGTTCTAAAGCCAAGACCCATTGATTGCTGTTCCATGTACAATTCCAAGACAAGAGAAATTTAGAGCAACAGTGAAGAAATGCAAAGGCAATTCTGAGCCGAGACCCAACATATTGGGAGTATGATTTTACATGAAAATTTATATTACAAGCTTGTTAGGCGTATTATGCACACTTTAGCGGGTTGAAAGACTAATACGTCTAAGTAGGAAATTCACTGTTAAAAATGGTTCACTGTTAAAAATGTCTCAGAGGCAGGTAGGAATTGGTTTAATCATCATCACTGAAATAACGTGGATAGGCATCACGGTAAATGTTAAAAACAATGGTTGCGACAACCCACTGGGACCCACCTATGGGCACACTTCCAAAGGCACAGGCACTTCCTTCTAGATTAAACTCGTCTTTTTGTTAATTAGAGACAACCAACCCAAGGAGAATATAGTATCAAGAAAGTCAATCTAAGTTTATATATGCAGAAGGTGGAGAAAGAATTTTGGAGTAAAATAAATAAAACATCCAAAAAAGAAAAAATATGGAGTCCTAGATACACATAGGCATGTCTTAATTTCTAGAGTTGGTGAGCTAGAGCATATTTAATTTCTGGAGTTTATAATTTAGGAAAGCAAATTCTATTAAGAGGTAAGGATTGTTTTCTATTTCTTATTTTCCCCCTCCTCCCAATCCAATAACTGAAACATCTCAGCTGGTCTCCAGGCACTGGGAAGTATGGTACTTCTATGCTCTCACAGATCACAGAACACAGGCTGTTGATCTGATTTTTCCTAGCATGGCCCAGAACTAAAATTGTTTTTCTCAATCAAAAAGCATTATTCTTTTTCAAAACAAAAAACTAATCAACCAATCCCCCAAAAAACAAAAAAAAAAAAAAAGAAAAATCAAACAAAACCCAAACAAGGAGAAATTATAGACCCACAGTTCTACACACAAATAAAGTATTGCAGGGATAATAAGTTTCCATATCCCACATAATGTTAGGTAAATATATTTAATGATAAAACAGATGTCAAAAGTGGAGCCTCTAAATTAACTAAAAAGTTCTGCAACCTTACCGTAAATCTGTACCCTAAAAGTCTATTTTGGTGGTCTATATTCAAATTAACAAATTGAGGTCTATGAATTGGATAACTAAGTCTTTCATTTCATATGTGATAACTTTGGAGGCATTGCCTAACTTTACTACATTTGTTAACGCACAAAAAGTGAAGAGGTACACTTCAATTTTGGGTTTGTGGGTCAATCTGTAAAGTAAGTAAAATGGAGGTAATCAAAATGATGATACTAAACATTGAGTGGCAATTTTGTGGACATTCTTAGTGACCCAAGGATGCAAAGTCACCCAAACTAAAAAGGCATATTAGTCCCTGCTTTGAGGGACATATAGCTTAGTTCACTTCATTTATATATAAAATATATAGAATCACAGAAATTTAAATGTTATATTTATTCATGTTCATATGACTATATGAAACACACACATGCTGAAAAAGATAGCCATTCTCATTTGCTGTGAGAATTATTAATGCTCTGAGAAGCCAGTGAATGGAGCCACAGTTTTTAAAAGACAAATGAGGGAACATGGATATGGTACAATTTCCTGGGCCAGCCAGAATATTCTAAAGTCTTTAGGGGCGACACCTCTCCTCTGCCAGCCCCCGAGCTTTAACTGGTGCCAAATCTAATGTTTCTGTCCAACTAAAATGGCACGATGACTTCATTTAAGTTAGGTGAAGGACTGGGAGGGAACTGTTATAAAGAAAATATTTGGGGGACAGGAGATTATCACAGAGCACAGCAAGTTAGTGAATTACCAGGTTGCAAGGATTCAGAGCAAGACAAAAGCCAGGAGGCAGGAGATTAACTGATGAGGAAGGATAAGCCTTTTGCTAGGAAATAAGAAAGGTAAGACTCAGAGTCCAGTCGGCTATACTATTTGAAAGTGTGAATATTACTAATGAGCAGAATAAGCCAAAGAGACGTGCCTTTGGCAGAGCTCCCACTTCTCTGCCCCTTTATACACTTCTGATCAGTTATATACTAGCTCCAAGACTTAAACCTATGAATGCTATGAAGGAGAGGATGTAACAGATAGATGTGAGGTCCTGATAGTTTTGCACCTTAGTAAACCTTGGCAGTGCTTCTGATAAGTTCATTGATTTTCACACCATTAATATCAGGAAAAGAATGCTGCCATTTGAGAATTTACTATCTTCTATTCTGCAACTTCTACTCCTTAGGAAATATAAATTAAATCCCAAGGAAATAAACTAGGAACACAAGTAACAATTGGACATTTGACATAGGCTATAGCTTTTTGGCTAATGTAAATCCCTAACGCATTAAAGGGTTCATATTCTGGCCACTTTTAATCTACCTAACCTAAAACCTCATATAACCATGAGTATGAATTAGACATGTTTCTTTATGATTCATGTCTAATTCATGAATTAGACATGATTAGAATACAGGTTATTATAGAATACAGAATGTTATAGAATACAGGTTATTATAATTACTCCTACATTCCAACTTTCTGACTTCAGATCTGATCGGTAATGGAATGGGCTACCTCAGAGGATGAGTTTCTGTTTACTCTAAATGTTTCAGCAGACACTAATGATATTGAAAGATACCAATGACCCATGCATCAAGCTAGGACAAACTCAATAATCTCCAAGAACCCTCACAACCCTGAGATACAATATATTTTCCCTCTTTAGATTGCCTTTCTCTTTCTTCTTTGCCTATATTAATTTTATCCATCCTCTGATGCCTTTGTCAGGTACTACCTTCTCCCAAAATAATATTACCTCATATGATTATTATGAAAATTTGATGAGCTGTTGTATATAAAGTTTTTAGCTCAGTGCTTGGCACACAGTAGGTAATCAATTAACTTCTTATCTTCCTTTTCTCCACAATGACAAAAGCTCCATTAATCTCTTTTCTGTGCTCCAAAAATATTTGGCTGCAAAAATAAAATTTAGTAATTGCTTTTTTATAATCACATTTTTCTTGAATTTCATAATGTCTGTGTCATCTCTATGCTTACTGAACATTTGCACCAAATCTTCCTTTTATTTCAATTTCTCAGTCCATAGAGAAGGGTTGAACACATAGATGCTCAATGAATATGGAGAAGTAAGACTTAAAATTGGAGAATCAACATAATGTAGTTTAAAAATCATTCTGTAATTAACCACATTTCCCCAATTTAGTACTTATGTAACCTTGAAAAGTCTTATTTTTTAGTTTCCTCATCAGAAAAATGGGGCCAAACACCTCCACCCTATCTTCCTGAGAGTATTGTCATAACTAAAGAATTGGGTAAATATAAAGGACCTTGCAAGTAATGTGGCTACACATCCCTTTGGTTTGGTTGCCCGTTTAATTACACTTTAGCAAGCATGAAGGGTTGCTAGGAAAGGGCAATTTTCTTTAGCAGACCCTTCTGATGACAAATATTTGAGAATTTTTCTCTATTAAAATGCAAAGCAAATTGCAGGCTGCCATGATATTCAGCGTAACTGTTCTTTATACCTATAAAGATTAAATCTTGCTTATATCTTAAATTAGAGATTTCAAGTCTCTGGAAAACAATGGCTCACCACAGTCCTCCATTAAGACCAAGACCTGGCAATACCTAGGTACTGTTCAGACATCCTGAGAATAGTAAGAGGTTCTTGCAGACCTCTGGCCAACAGAAACAATTGTGTCAAAACACAATTATATATGTTTTTATTTGATAACTGGATGCTATTTAAAGGCAAAGCTTATGAAGGTAGACTTCTCATTGTAACCTCTGCTACAGCAGTCTAGAGTGAAAGTAAAATCCACAAACTATTCAATCTCTGCTCCATGCAGCTGTCAAAACTATGTTCCTAAAAATCAAATCTGAATTACATGGCTTCCTGCTGCATTCAACATACAACCCAAATTCCACGGCTTGGAAATGGGTGCCTTTTGCAATGAGGCCTCTGCTGCGTTCCTTTAAATTTATTCATTAAATATTGACTTGTTTTCTACTATGTGCCCTCACTGTGCTGTGCAGACCACAGGTTACTTGGTTTTCTTGAAACTTGTACTAAACTCTTCTGTCTCCATCTTCATTTGATCTGCTCTCTTGATCTGAAAGGCAGTTTCTTCTCCCAGCCACCTGACAAAATCCTACATATCCAGGAGCAGTTCAAATGCTATCTTCTTCCACCAGCCGTATGCACATGGGCCTGTGGTGATACCTCTCTTACAGCAGATCACTAGCCCATCCTGTTGTCTCTCCCCTCAAATTTTGCTCTCCTAGAGGATGGGGGCCATGCCTTTTACTTTGGATCCCTCACAGCACTTAGCTTGTAGAATTGAACTGAATTAAAATCTTAAGAATAGCCTTGCTAATTTGCCCTTTTCAGTTAGTTCATTTCATTTGCCAAGAAGTGATTTAGGTGAACTGGATCAACTGTTTATGGACTAATTGACTGCTTGGCCCTTTTTAACGGTGACTTCAATAATAGATTCACTCCAAAACAGTCAAATTGCTGGGTTTGTAAAACATAGCCTAAAGACAGAGTGCAAGAGAAATAGAAGCATTCTCATTACAGATGTTTTAATTTAAATTTCAAAGCAATGACAATTATTTTTGGAACTGGTGTGATTATATTTTTATCTATTTACTATTTGAAAATTTAGTCCAAAAGTAATATTTTATTTAAAAAATAACAATGTATATTGCATATTGTTGTTATTCAGTTTACATATAAAAACTTGCCTGGAGCTTTATCTGCAAACCAATGGCTGTGTGTAAAAGACATCAGTAAAACTAGCTGAATAGTAAAGAACTTTATTAACTCATATTTTGGTACCTATATGACACTAAATAGCAACATGTTTGATTTCTCCTTTTATTGCAGAAAATTGATTTGTTTAACCTATGCAGTGTGAAAGTGTTCAAGTATCCCTTACTTTTTCTGCTGGTTCACCCCATTCCATCACCCACTGGCAGGCTTAGTTCCCAGGCAGTTAACAGAGAGAGTGACCAATCAGAAGCACATTCCATTCCTGCTTAAGACCCTGAACCCCATTCGGCTTTTTTCACTCTGCTAGGCTAGGCTAACTCCCTAAGATGATGCCTCACAGTCCCCCAAAGGCTCTTCTTTGAAAGTCAGAGCAGGCTTTAAAATCACCCCACTTGGCCCTCTGAGGTCTGGGCCCTGGACTGCCCCTTCTGCTCCCAGAGTCCTCCAATGGCCTCCCAAGCAGAAGGTACCCACAAGTTGAAGGAAACCTCTCATCTCCCTTCTTTATTATACTTCCATAACTCCTACTAACACAGATTTCTTCCCAGACTTGTTATTTCTCATATGGAGAAGGGCAGGAGGAGAGAGAGAATATTGTACTTTTTCCCTTTGTGTTTTCATTGTTATAAAAGGGTATAATAGTGTTCTTTCCAGTATATGTCCATTCTTGAAACCAGCCAGGACCCAATCAGAGTTTGAGGTAATTGTGAGGAAGGTGATAGACAACTTCTTTATACTTTGCAGCTTTGAAGCTTCCAAATGTTTTCAAGCATATATGTATTTCTGTAAATTACTCCAAATATGCTAAAATTGGTAGATCCTACATTCCTGTTTTTCTGTATAATAATATGCATTATTTTTCTAACCTACAGTTTATCATCACTATCTACAATGGGAGAGCATAATTTTAACATGACTTGGAACTATATGGGCTTGTATGGATGGAGTAAGGGGTCAATTTTATACTTCTCAAGGGCAAGAACTACATATATGCATGGAGGACTATAGCAAGAATTATTAACCGCCAAGCTTAGGAAAAGGATTAAAGATATTCATTGATATAAATGAATGATATCAACTTAAAGTGGCAATACCTAAGACACAAAAATAAGAATTCATATAATTTCACCAGGTCCATTATTTTCCCTACTAACATTAAAATAAAGAGGGGGCCTGCATATATGAAGAAAGATCTTTATCCACTTTAGATATATTTTTATTTTATATATCTGATAATTCAAAGTGAAGGTTTACAGACAATTTTAAGATGAAAAATTTTGATGGAGTAAGACACTGTCATATTCTCCTGGTTCTCTTTTATGACATTCATGGTATAAAATTTGTTTACTATCTCCAGGGAATTATCATCCCCAAGGTAAAGGAAAAAAGGAAAACTACAAATTAGAGGGAAAGAAATTTAATTTAACAGGATCTAAATATTTTGTGTGTAACTTAACCATTAATAATTAAATAAAATTATTTTAATTTAATAGGATGGTGAACAATGCAGTCAGTAATTGTTTTTTATTCATATAGTTTCTCCCATTAATTGCAGTGTAAACCAGGATAAAAGGAATAATTTGACAGATAGTGTTCATTTTAGAGAGATTCACCAGTTCAACAGAGAGCTCATCTTTACTCTTTTACTAATATACACTTGTCAAATTCTAGAAGAGAAAGGGAACTTAGGGATTATCTAGCTCAACTCTTTTGCTTTACTTCCCTATGAGAAGTAAATGTTGGGACAAATTAAGTGACTGGCTTTAAGCTTCACAATTGATTACAGATATAGCTGGACTTGATCTGGAGAATTCCTGGCTTTGGGTACAGGACTTTTTTCACTGTATCACTGTACCTTTAAAATAAAATATAATCCAAAATGAGTTTTATATGCTTGGACTCAGTACAGCTTTGGTTTTCCAATGATTCCTAAAAAGTTTAGGGAAGAAATAAATTGATATTAATAAGTATGTGGCAGCATTTTAAGTTGGATTTGTAGGTCAAGATTGTATTTGGATCGATCCAATTCTTTAGGGATATTGTAGCCAAAATCTCTTTCTTTCCTTCTCTAGTTCCATTTTTCTCCCACTCCTTCCGTCATTATGCAACTCTTTTATCTCTTAAGAAAGTCTCTGTGGGTGGGGAGAGTGTTGGGGAAACTCTTTCAGTCCTTTAGAGATTTAAGACAGTGGATAGCTCTGTGTAGGTTCTATAGGAGTAGTTAAAGAATCTCCAAATATTGTTATTTCTTGAGAAGAAGGACAGGCAGGCTTTTTTCATTTATCAATTTCATTATAATTATCATTCAGAATGCTCTAAATAATACAATAGCCACTTTATGTAGAATATAACTTTTGAGAAGTAGATACATAAATATTGATAAAGGTAAGTAAAGTGGCAAGAAAGCCAGATTTGCATGGTTAAGCATTCCCAATTTCTTACTGAAGCTTTAAAATAATTTTTGCTTTCGGTCTGACATACAAAAAATAATGGAAGAAAGAAATGTTTTAAATCAAATAATTTTCCCTATTTTTTCCTTAGCATTAATAGATAAAGTTTTTACATTTGAGTCAAAATCTCTAAAATTATCAGTACACAAAATATAAAAGTGTATTCACTTACGGCCCTGATGCTCTCAAAATGTCCACCTTCTTTCTCGAAATCGATAGGCTGTCCTTTTAGTGTCCAATAGAAAGTGACATCCAAACTAGCATCGTGAATTGCTTTGCAATTAAGGACAACGCTCTCTCCTACTGTTAACTCTGTTTTTTTAGGAGTAAGTTCTATCCTTGTAGGTTCTATAGAAATAAAAATACATTAACAATCAACATGTAATATTTCCCTACATTCTACAGTATTTAATAGAGAAAAACATAAACAAAGAATCTATACACTACAATTGCTCCACACACATATACCAGAATTTTCACATCTTAGAATAAATTATTATTGTGTAACTTATTCACTTTTTGGATCTAGGGCATTTTACTATACTTTTGTGGGAGACTAATGATTTAAGAGTTCCTATTTCTATTAATAAGTTAACTTGGACAAAAAGGACAAGTAGCTACATAACTAGAAGCAGTATCTGGCATTCTGGAAGGAGGAAAATTTATGAAGGAAGCTATAGCCTCCTGTCTACCTTCAAGGATCATCAAGTATAATAAAAGGAGTTTTACTATAGAAAATGCTCCGTGTTGCAATAGAAAGAACTTGGGGTGGTTAACCTCCTTAAAGACTATATGAATCTACATGGCAATCGAAAGCATCGTCTCCCAGATAACTATCTTAACAGACAGAAAAATATAATAATACTAGTTCTCTCCACCTTATATATGCTTTACACTCCACAAAACCCTCTAAGTAGAAGAGTATTAGAAGAGGCACATTCTGGCTGATTATAGAATATCATGGCTGATTTTTGTGGATGGCTTAATTGACATAGAAAAAGAAAGGCAAAACCACTAAATGGAAATGTTATTGAGAAAAAAAAATAAGCTTTATTGCTTAACAATTTAGTTTTTCTCTTTTAAGCACACACATTTTTATTGGGCTTTAGTGCAACTTTTGAACCAATAAAGGCTAATACAGGCTGTACATCTAAGGTTTATTTAAGCTAGTGATCAAAGGACTACAATTTTATGTCTTTTGAATAAAGTAGTAAGATGATTCAGATAGGATTTGTCTCTCGTCCTAATTAGATTCCCGGTTGTAGACACTTCAAGATTAACACAGATGATTAAAAATTAGCCCATTTTTCCTATTCTAGCTCTATTGTTTGCAATAGTATAATTTGGAAAAGTACCACTCCTAACTACAGATCAAATCCTTTAATATCCAACGTTCTTCTAAGCAGTCTCTGGGAGCAAATTGTAACCACACAAGAGGATGCTATTGTAAATATTAATATTCTAGAAGTCACACATTCCTGTGTCATTCTAAGTTCTGGCTTCATCAGAGAATGGAGAAAACCACAGTATACCATAGTTTAAACTTTGTGTGGATTGGAGTTTTCTGGGAACTAAACATTCTATTTAATTATGATTAACAGAAAACATTTTTGTTGTTATTTAGCAAAATTTCTGTGTAGCCAGCATTGCCTTATTACAATAAACGCTGAATAGGACACAAAAGGACTAAGAGAAGGAAAAGAAGATCGGGTTGGATACCACTAATGTATGGCATAAATGAAAACATTTTTCTTTTCTTCCTTCTCTTGATGTTTACCTCTTTTTCAAAATATTAGCATGCTGGCTATCTTAATTACATTTTTATTTATAAAGAAATAAAAATTAACATTTCCTCATTTCAGTGGTCAAAATATTATTTGCTACAAAATACATGCACTAATGGAAAAAATTAATGAAGGATACAGTTTAGTTGTAAAAAAAAAGATTCCTTTGTCAAATGAAGAGATTTTGTTGCTACAACATAATAATATATAGTCTTAGAATATACTCAGCTTGAAATATAGTTCTCTATAGAAATAGAAAACTAATGGAAACGTATAAGCAATATTTATTGCACTAAAAAGCAAAGGTATATAAAAATTCCATTGAGGCAAACATCAATGACCAGCATTGATACCAGTCTATCCAAAGCAGAATATTCTACCACACATTAAAATCCTCTTTTTGCTGCTGCCTTCTGCCAAAAATCCCCAGTTGAAGTGGAAACTAGGGAAAGTTACTGATTGATGCTAAAAGTGATTTTAATAGAGGCAAAATATTTTTATACTGTTGGCATATTTTTACATTTTGTGACACTGACTAAAAATTCAGAAAGCTTTATTTATCTACTTATATTTTGTTCAAAGCAAAATCTTCAAATATGTACCAACATGATGGTCCTTCCTTTATGGTCCCTTAAATGATGGAAAGGGACTTTTTGGCTAGGTTAGTTCTACATTTGCAAAGAGAAGCATGCACACGCACGCACACACACACAGTGCAAACACATATACATGCATATTATATATATATTCTCTTCCTGATATGGCCAGGAAACTATGCTTATAAATCATTTAGCCACATTTTCTTACCTTTTACTGATACAGAGGCTATAATTTCAGCAGAACCGAAGACATTTTCCCCTTGGCAAACATACTTTCCCTCATCTGATTTAGAAATGTTTAGGATCCGTAGACTCCCGTCTGGAAGAATAGCTATTCTGAAAATCATGAAAAAATGCTTTTTTTTTTTCCTGTTTTATGGCAAGTCAGCTAAGTGGTAAGAAACTCTGATGAAGTCAAAAAACACTTCCAAGGTAATAATAAATAAGATAAAGGATCACTGTGAAAACATGCGGCGGTAAAATAAACGTTTTACCCCTCAAAGAAATTATGACATAAGCTCACTTAACATCTTCTTTTATTCAAAAGGGTTATAGAGTTATTTTTCTTTTGACACTTACTGATGAATAATTTCAAAACTTATGGGAAAAAGTGACCTTGAATTTGGTTATTCAAACTTCTGCTGTAATATCACCTGGTGATATTTTCATATTCAGCTTAGGTACTTCACACCAAGAGTGACCTCAAAAATTAAAATATAAAAAGAAACAGCATAAAAACATGGAGGAGGACAAGTACAGAACACAAAATTAATTGCATATGGCCAAGAGATGATTTATGGGGGTTTCCCCACAGTGCCAACTCTGCAGCAAGGGGACAAAATGAGACCTGATACCCGGGCTGCTCACACTGCACTTTTTCAAACATTAGAACGTGATACCTGAGTTTGCATCTGGACCTTTCAGAACATTTATTAAAAGTGGACCTTGCATCTTCTATGAAGGTGAAAAATAAAAGCATTATTAAACATTTTTAGAAGTTCAATGAAAACGAGGTTGACATTTTTGGTATTACTCTATTTTTCTGGATATTCACTATTCCAGAAATATACAAATTTCAAAATTTACTCAGTACTTTTGTCCTTTTCTCCCTTCTCTGTTCCTGAAATATAACCTATTATTTCACCAGTAGGTCAATCTACTCAAATAACATGAAACATTCTGGAAGTGGCTGTAGTGGTTTTATTTTATATGCTACGAACGTATAAACTGACTTCTTTTACGAGAAAGGAAGTAACAGGTTGTGCTGTTTTGGGTAAGGACTAGTGATCCCACTGAAGTGAAAATCCTAAAATTGGATTCTCCTGGTTCTAAGAAAAATAGTTTATGATGCAGCAATTTGATAATATTAAACTATTTAATGAATAATGAATATGAATAATGGCTAAATCTGTTTAGTCAACATTCTTTATGTTATTTTCTAAAAGCAGTTTTATTGAGATATATTCACATACCATTCAATCCATTCAAAGAGCACAATCAATGGCTTTTAGTATATTGACAGAGTTGTGCATTCATCACCACAATCAATTTTAGAACACTTTTATTACTCCAAAGAGAAAAACCACATTTCCCCAGCAGTCACTTCTCAATACCTCTATCCTTCCTCAGCCCTACATAACTACTAATCTATTTCTTTCTCTATAGATTTTTTTATATATACATTTTATGTAAATGGAATATACAATATGTAGTACTTCATGTCTGGTTTCTTTCACTTAGAATACTGTTTTTTTAAAAAAAATTATTATTTTTAATTTGAAAAGTTGTAGGTATACTGAAAAGACTGTAAAAAATACAATGTTCCCAGTACGTCCTCTATTGTTGACACTTTTCATTAGTGTGGAAACTTTGTCACAACTGATGATAGAACATTAAAACAGTACTCTTAACTAAAGTCCATAGCTTATATTAGGTGTATTTTTTCCCATATACCAACCTAATATTAACACCTTGTGTTAGTATCATACATTTGTTACAACTCATGAAAGAATATTCTTGTACTTGTACTATTAACCCCGGTCCATGGTCCATGACAGGGCTCACTGTGTTATACAGTCCCATGTTTTATCTTCTAACTTTCATTCTAGTAACATACACGGCCCCAGAATTCTGCTGTCAACCACATTCACATACATAATTCAGCACTGTTGATTACCATCCATTTCCAAACTTTACCATCAGCCTGACGAGAAATTCTACAAATTAAGCATCAGTTTCCCATTCTCTTACCCAATCTAACCCCTCATAGGCTCTATTCTAGATTCTAATTCTATGAGTTGGCTCATTATAATTAGTTCATATCAGTGAGATCATACAATACTTGTCCTTTTGTGTCTGACTTATGTCACTTAGCTTAATGTCCTCAAGGTTCATCCATGGTGTCACATGCATCAAGACATAATTCCTTTTTACAGAAGAATAATATTCTGTCAAAAATATATATATGTTTACTTACATTTTATTTATCCATTCATTGGTTGATGGACACTTGGGTTAGTTCCATCTTTTGGCAGTCATGAATAAAGCTGCTAAGAACATTAGTGTTAAAATGTCTGTCTGTGTCCCTGTTCTCAGTTCTTCTGGGTATATACCTAATAGTGGGATTTCCAGAACATATGGCGATTCTATATTTAGCTTCCTGAGGAAACACAAAACTGTCTTCAACAGTGTTGCACCATCTTACATTCCCACCAACAATGCATGAGTGTTCCTATTTCTCCATGTCTTCTCCAACACTTGTAGTTGTCTGCTTTCTTTTCTTTTCTTTTTTTTTCAGTAGTGGCCATTCTACTAGGTGTAAGATGATAGCACACTGTGGTTTTGATTTGCATTTCCCTAATGGCTAGTGATGTTGAGCTTCTTTTCATGTGCTTCTTAGCTGTTTGCATTTCCTCTTTGGAGAAATGTATACTCAAACCTTTATCCCACTTTTAAAATTGGGTTGTGTGTCTTCTTATTGCTGAGTTCTAGGATTTCTTTATATATTCTGGATATTAAATACTTATTGGATATATAGTTTCCAAATATTTTCTCCCATTGAGTAGGCTGTCTTTTCATGTTCTTGACAAAGTCCTTTGATGCCCAAACATTTTAATTTTAAGGAGGTCCAATTTATTTATTCTCTCTTTGACTGCTTGTACTTTGGGTATAAAGTCTAAGAAATCATTGCCTACCACAAGATCTTGAATCTGCTTCCCTATATTTTCAACAAGGAGTTATATGGTCTTGGTTCTTATAATTAGGTCTTTAATCCATTTTTTTGCATATGGATATCCTATTCTCCTAGCACCATTAATTAAAGAGACTATTCCTTCCCAATTGAGTGAACTTGGCAGCCTTATCAAATATAAGTTGACCGTAGATGTGAGGGTCTATTTTCTGAACTCTCAATTTGATTCCATTGGACAATGTATCTGTCTTTATGCCAATAACATGCTGTTTTGACCACCAAAAGCTTTAGAAGCTTTAAAAGCTTTGTAATATGCTTTTATTATGCTTTACAATAAGCTTTGTAATATGTGTGAGTCCTCCAACTTTGTACTACTTGTTCAAGATGTTTTTCATTATTTGGTGCCCCTGACCCTTCCAAATTAATTTAATGATTGGCTTTTCAATTTCTGTAAAGTAGGCTGTTGGAATTTTGATTGGGATTATGTTCAATCTCTAAGTCAATTTGGGAAGAATTGATATTTTAATGATATTTAGTCTTCTGATTCATGAACACAGAATGTCCTCTCATTTATTCAGGTCTTCATTGCTTTACTTTAGCAAAGTTTAGTAGTTTTCTCTGTAGAGGTCCCTTATATCCCCGGTTAAATTTATTCCTAGATATTTATTCTTTGAGTTGCTATTGTAAATGGAATTTTTTCTTATTTCCTCCTCAGATTGTTCCTTACTGGTGTATAGTGTCACTTTCAATTTTTGCTGTTGATCTTGTATCCTGTCACTTTGCTGAACTTATTTATTAGCTCTAGTAACTTTTTGTAGATTTTTCAAGACTTTCTCTAAATGGGATCATGTTATCTTCAAATAGTGAAAGGTTTACTTCTTCCTTTCCAATTCTGATGCCTTTTTATTTCTTTTCTTGCCTAACTGCTCTGGCTGGAACTTCTAGCACAATATTGAATTACAGTGGTGACAGCTGGCATCCTTGTCTTGGTCCAGATCTTAAAGGGAAAGCTTTCAATCTTTCACCATTGAGTATGATGTTAGCTGTGGATTTTTCATACATGCTTTTTATGTTGAGGAAGTTTCCTTCTATTCCGATCTTTCAAAGTGTTTTTATCAAGAAAGGATCCTGGATTTTGTCAAATGCCTTTTCTGCATCAATTGAGGTGTCATGTGATTTTTTCCCCTTCAATTTGTTAATCTGGTCTATTACATTAATTGATTTTCTTGTGTTGAACCAGCATTGCATACCTGGGATATAACTCACTTGATCACAGTGTGTAATTCTTTCAATGTGCTATTAGATTCAATTTGAAAGTATTTTGTTGAGGAGTTTTGCATTTATATTCATTAAGGAATTTAGTCTATAATTTTCTTTTCTTGTAGTTTATTTATCTGGCTTTGGTATTAGGGTGATGCTGGCCTCATAAAATGAGTTAGGTAGTGTTCCCAACTCTTCAATATTTTGGAAGAGTCTGAGTAGTAATGGTATTAATTCTTCCTAATTAATGATCAGTAGAATTCACCTGCGAAGCCATTTGATCCTAGCCTTTTCTTTGCTGGGAAGTTTTTGATAACTCTCTTTACTTGTAATTGGTCTATTGAGGTCCTCTGTAATTCTTTTAGAGTCAGTATAGGTTAGTCATGTATTTCTAGGGATTTGTCCATTTCATCTGGGTTATCTAATGTTTTGGCATATGTTGTTCATAGTATCCTCTTATAAACCTTTTTATTTCTGTGGGTCAGTGGTAATGTCCCCTCTCTCATTTCCGAAATTTTTTTTATTTGCATCTCGTGTCTTTTTTACTTTGTCAATGTAGCCAAGGATTTGTCAATTTTTTTGGTTTTCTCAAAGAACCAACTTTTGGTTTTATTGATTTTATCTATTTTGTTTGTTTTCAATTTCACTTATTTCTGCTCTAATCTTTGTTATTTCTTTCTTTCTGCTTGCTTTGTGATTAGTTTGCTGTTTTGTTTCTTTTTCCCCTAGTTCCTTCAGGTGTGCAGTTAGGTCTTTGATTTTAGCTTTCTTCTTTTTAAAAGTAGGCAGTCAGGGCTATAAATTTCGCTCTCGGCACTGCCTTCATTGCATCCCAAAAGTTTTGCTATGTTGTGTTTTTGTTTTCATTCATCTTGAGATACTTAGTGACTTCTCTTGCAATTTCTTATTGACTCACTGATTGTTTAAGATTGTGTAGTTTAACTTCCATATATTTGTGAATTTTCCAGTGCTCTGCCTGTTACTGACTTCCAATTCATTCCACTATAGTCAGAGAAAGTGCTTTGCATAATTTCAATCTTTTTGAATTTATTGAGGCTTGTTTGTGATCCATCATATGGTCTAAACTGGAGAATGATCCATGCACATTTGAAAAGAATGTAAATCCTGCTGTTTGGGGGCGCAATGTTCTTTATATGTCTATCAGATTGAGTTCATTTATTATTCAAGTTCCCTGCTTCCTTATTGATCTACTGTCTAGATGTTCTATCTATTGAGGAGACTGGTGTATTGAAATCTCTGACTATTATTGTAGAGATGTGTCAGTGGTTGCCTCATGTTTTGAGGCACTTGGTTAGGAGCATAAATATTTATTATTTTTATTTCATTTGTCATATTATTCAAGTTATCCCTTTCCTTTTTGATCCTCTATCTAGATGTTTTATCTAATGATGAGAGTGGTGTATTGAAGTCTGCAACTATTATTGTAGAGGCACATATTTCTTTTCAGTTTTGCCAGTGTTTACCTCATGTATTTTGGGGTACCATGGTTAGGTGCATAAATATTTATTTTTTCTTCTTGATGGAGTGACCCTTTTATTAATATATAGTGTCCTTCTTTTCCCCTTATATAATTTTGCATTTAAAGTCTATTTTGTCCAATATTAGTTTATCTACCACCACTCTTTTTGCTTACTCTTTGCATGGAATTCCTTTTTTGCAGACTTTCGCCTTCAATCTCTTTGTGTCCTTGGGTCTAAGGCAACTCTCTTATAGACAGCATATAGATGGATCATACTTCTTTATCCATCTGCCAATTTTTGTCTTTTGATTGGGGAGTTTATTCCATTAACATTCAATGTTATTACTGTAAAGGCAGTACTTACTTCAACCATTTTATCTTTTGGATTGTATATGTCATAACTTTGGGGTATTTTTTGGTCTTTTTTTAACCCTTTTAGTTACCTTTACTGATAATCTTCATTTCAACCCACTCCTTTGAGTCTCTCTCTTATCTTTTCCTTTCAGTCTGCAGAACTCACTTTAATATTTCTTGTAGTGCAGGGGTTTTGTTGACAAACTTTTTTGGTTTCTGTTTATCTGTGAATATTGTAAACTCCCTCTCACTTTTGAAGGACAGTTTTGCTGGATAATGAATTTTTTGCTGGCAGTTTTTCTCTTGCAATATCTTAAATATATCACACCACTGCCTGCTTGTCTCCATGGTTTCTGATGAGAAATCACCACTTAGCCTTATTGCAGATCCCTGGTATGTGACAAATTGCTTTTCTCTTGCTGCTTTCAGGATTCTCTTCTTAACTTTGGCATTTGACATTCTGATTAGTATGTGTCTCTGAGTAGGTCTATATAGATTTATTCTGTTTTGAAGTATGTTATACTTTTTGGACATGTATATTTACATCTTTAATAAGAGTTGGGAAATTTTCTGCTATTATTTCTTCAAATATTCTTTCTGCCCCTTTTCCCTTCTCTTCTCCTTCTGGCACACCAATTATGCATACTATTGTGTGCTTTTATTTAATTCCCTAAGACCTTGCTCATTTTTTTTCCATTCTTTTTCTATCTGTTCTTTTCTAAGATTTTGATTGTTCTGTCTTATAGTTCACTGATTCTTCTTTTTTATACTTTCAAATTCTTCTTTTGCTCCTACAGAGTCTTATTATCCTCTCCTTAATATCTTCTCTTTAACTGTATTTTCCTGCATCTTCTTGAATTAAGAGATTTAAAAAAAATTTTTTTTGATTAGTTGCATGGTATTTGCTTGAACAGTCAAGGAAACTAAAAGAGTGCTTAATGGACAAATCTCCTCTAGTCAAGTGGGTTGGATAAATCTTTTTGGGAGGAGTAATAATTAAGCTGAAAACTGAAGGATGAGAGATCATTAACTAGGCAAAGGGTAAGAAAACAGAGGGAATAGCATTTGCAAAGGCCCTGAGGTGGGAAGGAGCCAATGTTAATGGACAAGGAATGGCACAAGCTGAGATTATTGAGATGGTAGAGTTGGGCAGGATCTTGTAGGATGAAAAACATCTGGTATTTATTTAAAGGGCTGTAGGAAAGTACCAATTTAAAAATAGCTTTATAGAAGTATGATGGACATACAATAATCTCACATGTTGAAAGTGTATACTTTGAAAAGTTTTGACACTGGATGCAATCATGAAACCATTACCGCAGTCAAGATAGCTAACATGTCCATCACTCCCCAAAGTGCCCCTGGGCTCCTTTGGATTCTTTCCCAATACCTTCTCACCCCATCTCTATCACCAAGCAACCAGTGACCTGCTTTCTGTCTCTATAGTTTGCTTTTTTCCTAGATTTTTATATAAATAGAATTAAATATTACATATTCTTCTTTTTGTCTGGTTTATTTCACTTAGCATAGTTATTATTAAATTCATCTATGTTGTTGCAATTATCAACAATTTATTCCTTTTTATTGCTGAGTAATATTCCATTATATACCACAATTTGTTTATTCACTTACCTGCTGATGAGTGGGTTGTGAGGTTGTTTTCAATTTGGGACTATTATAAATAAAGCTGTTATGGACATTGGTGTACAAATCTCCTATGAATATATGCTTTTATTTCTCTTGGGTAAATACCTAGGACTGTAATGGTTGGATCACAGTACCATATAGTTTAACTTTTTAAGCAGCTGCCATACTGTTTCCAAGTGTTTTTCCCACTCTATATTTCCACCAGCAATGTATGACAGTGTTTGCAACATTTGATATAGTCTGTCTTCTTAACTTAACTGCAATAATAAGTAAGGAGTGGGAGCTGATTGTGGCTTAAGTTACATTTCTTTAATGACTGATGATGTTGAATATTCACACGCTTATTTCCCATCTCTATATCTTCCCACCTGGGTGGAGGGGAGGTGCCTCTCAGAGGGAAAGAGGTGTGGTGGGATCTCCCTACTGTTGCCCTCTGGCCACCCTGGTGTCTCTGGGTGTGGGGGTTGTCTTGGGCCTGCACAGACAAAGAGGCTTTTTGGACTGGGACACTAGTTACAGCTGGATTTCTCTTGCCAGTTCTTCCTGCCTCATTATCTCTTGATGAAAACGGTAAGACTTCAGCCTGATGGGGAAGGAAAGCGTCACTTACTTTGGATGAGGCTCCTAATAAATCCCCCTTGCCACTGGTGCCAGACTCACCTAATACTGTAAAAGGGACTCCAGTTTGAGCAGGGAGAGAAACGAACCTAACACAGATGTCTTCTATTGCTAGTCCAGCAGTCAAGCAATGCCAGGTCTGGGTGGCTTTCTTCAGTTAGGCAGACTACACGAGATACCCTACCACTGTTGTTGCTTCTGTCCAGGGGTCCCAAACCAGCTTGTCTTCTCCTTACCAAGTTTCAGAGTTCTCCTTTGCCTGTTTTTTGAACAATTTCCAAAGTTTATAGTTGTACCTAGCAGAGAAGAGCAGGGTAAAAAAAATTTCTGTGCTGTCTTGTCTAGACTGGAATTCTCATGCTTTTTTTTTAAGTATCGCTTTTTAATTTCAATTTCTTATTGTTCATTGATAGTACAGAGAAATACAATTGATTTCTGTATATTGATCTTCTATCCTGCCAGTTTGCTAAACCTAAATATTAGCTCTGGTGGCTTTAAAACAAAATTTACACAATTCTCTATGCAAACCATTATGTTATCTGCATATAAAGACAGTGTTATGTCTTCTTTTATAATCCGTAAGCATTTTATTTCTTCTCCTTGAGGGTGCACTGTGTGGGATCTCTAATGGAATGTAAAAGAATAGAAGTTGTTGCATGGAAGTGAAAAGAGCAAACATCCTTGCTTTTCTTCTTTTTTAATCTTAGGGGAAAGCACTGAGTCTTTCCCTAATAAGAATGATGGTAGCTGTAGGTTTTTCATGGATTTCCATCACCAAGTTGAGGGATATTCTTCTAGCCCTAATTTTTTGAGATATTTTTTCTGGAATGGATGCTGGATTTTGTCAAAACCTTTTTATCTATTGAGAACATTGTATGGTTTTGCCTTTTAGTCTGTTAATATGGTGAACTGCATTGATTAATTTTCTGGTATTTTATCAACCTTGCATCCCTGGGATAAAATCAACTTGACCATGAAGCATTATACTTTTAATATATGTTGAATTTTATTTGCTAAAGGTTTTCTAAGAACTTTTTCATCCATATCATTGAGAGATATTTGTCTTTAATTTTCTCTTCTTGTAATGTCTTTATATGGTTTTGGTTTCAGAGTAATGTTGACCTTGCAGGATGAGTCTGGAAAGTATTCCCTCCTCTTCATATGTATGGAAGAGTTTGTGTAGATTTGGTATTATTTCTTTTTGAAATGTTTGGAAAATTTTCCAGTAAAGACATCTAGTTGGGAAAGTTTTAAATGACAAATTAAAATTTAAAAATTGATAAAAGACTATTAATGTCCACTTTTTGAATGAGCTCAAAAAAGTTTTTAAGCTGAGGGAATGTAATTATAAGGAAGAAATTTCTTATTTATGTTAATGCAAAATTTATCTTGGCTTTTGATTATTCAGTTCTGGCTTGGCAAAGGATAAACTATATTAAATCTAACCTTGTGATAATCTGGTAACAGTTCCATTCTAGTAGATCATCATTTCTCTTGAGTATATTCAGAAAAATTCATGTTTAATTATTATCAGAGAGTACAAATTCAATAGCTCATCTAAGAATGCCACTTCTGCTCCTGATCCTGCTTATATTTAGTTGAAGCAACATGAAATTGCCAATATTTGCCTATTTTTGTCCCACAAAAATGTTAATTTCACATGGTTCAATCCAACAGTTTAAATGGCTTTTGTATACCAGTGCTAGAGAAGAAGGAAGATTCTGTTTATTTCAGGAATGAAGTTGCACGTCTATTCCATATGAGCCTTCTCTGTTGTCTGTGATTGCTTTTAACCTCAACTGGACCAAAATCTGATGCTCATGATCCATTTACTGTGAACTGGCAATTGGTTCCACCAGCATCAACAGCAATTGGCTTTGGATCTTTTCAATGCCATCCACTGAGTCTGCTGCTGTACTCTTCAATATGTACCTTTATCAGGGTTCCAGGCTAATGTGGTTCCACAGTTACAAAGACAGGAAAAAATGGAATATGGAAAATAACACTCCAACACACTTTTTAAAAAAATCTAGTTTATCGAGATAGTTTCACATGCCCTACAATCATCCATAGTGTACAGTTGTTCATTGTACCATCATATAGCTGTGCATTCATTACCAAAATCAATTTTTGAACATTTTCATTACTCCAAAAAATAAAAAAATAAAAAAGAATAAAAATAGAAGTAAAGACAATTACCCAAAACATCCCACCCCCACCCCCTCTATTATTCATTTACTTTTTGTTCCCATTTTTCTACTCATCTGTCCATACATTGGATAAAGGGAGTGTGAGCCACCAGGTTTTCACAATCACACAGTCATCCCATATAAGCTATATAGTTATATGATCGTCTTCAAGAATCAAGGATACTGGCTTGCAGTTCAACAATTTCATGTATTTCCTTCTAGTTTTTCTAATACTCTAAAAACTAAAAAGGGATATCTATATAACACATAAGAATAACCTCCAGAATGACCTCTCAACTGTATTTGAAATCTCTTAGCCATTGAAATTTTATTTTGTTTCATTTCTCTTCCCCCTTTTGGTCAAGAAGTCTTTCTCAATCCCATGATGCTGGTCCAGTTTCATCCCTGGGAACCATGTCCCACATTACCAGGAAGACTTATACCCTTGGGAGTCATGTCCCACATAGAGGGGAGGGCAGTGAGTTCAACTGCTGAGTTGGCTTAGAGAGATTGGCCACATCTGAGCAACAAAAGAGGTTCTCTGGGGGTGACTCTTAGGCACAATTATAACTAGGCTTAGCTTCTCCTTTGCAGTAACAAGCTTCATAAGGGAAGCTCCAAGCACAGCCTTCTAAATTGGTAGTCCCTACTGTTTGTGAGAATATCAGTAATTCCCCAGGTAGGGAAGTTTAATATTTCACCATTTTCCACCAGTCCCTCAAAGGGGCTTTGCAAATGCTTTTGTATTCTCTGCCCAAATCACTTTGGGATGTAAGGGGGTTTCACACTAACCTGTACAAACCAACTAAATCTTACTCCCTATTCAAAGTTCCATGTATTTATGATGTTTGAGTAAACTGACTGTACAAGTTAAATTATCTTGTGTGCTACAGAAAACATAAATTTTGCATCAAATAACATATCTTCCTTTGGTCTCCCACAAAATTTGAAGTTCTATAATACCGTCAATATCGTCCTTTACCCTTAAATCTGACTTGCCTTAGTCCTAACCAGATCCACTTTATTCATATCTCTAATTGAACTCTGAACTCTTTTTCAGTGTTTTTAACAGTTGCTGTATGGGATAATATGGACATTCATAGCTGCCAAACTCTATCTCTGAGTCTCAGGTGTCACAGAGATACTCAGAGTTCTAGGGACAGACTAGGTTACACATAAAGAGCTCAGCATCTCAGAATTTAGAGATAACCATTACAACTCAGGAATAGATGCGACTGCTGTAAGAGCTTATAATCTAGGGACTTTACAATAAACGTTTCCCTGATAAGCAGTGCCCAAGATTCAATTCTCAGAGTTTACACATTATAGTTAATCCATATTAGTGAGGCATTATGTTTGTCTTTTCATTTCTGGTGTACTTCACTCAAAATGCTGTCCTCAAGATCCATTCACCTAGTTGCATATATTACAGCTTCATTCCTTCTTGCAGCTGCTCAATATTCTATTGTATGCATACATCACAGTTTACCTTTCTGTGCATCAGTTGATGTACCCTTAGGCCACCTCCATCCATTGCAAATGGGTGCAAATGCTCTCAGTTTTTTCAAGTATATACTGAATAATGAGGTTGCAGGATCTTATTAACACACTAACTTTTAAAGCTACTACTTGCAAGAGGGCACACAACACATCTAATCACATTTAATTGGCTAAATCAAAGCACATGGCCTTATCTAACATCAAGACAGCCTGGAAATACAATTCTTACATGATCCTTGAAAAAGAACTAGAAATATCTGGTGAACAAAACTAATGATTACTGTATATCTTGTGCTATGCCAAGTATGGCAGAAGAGGTAAAGGAAATTTTAAGGCATGATCTTTGTCCATAAAGTCCTAACAATTTAATTGTTCATGGAAGGATTACGGAACAATAAAATTGAGTGGCAGAATATAATTCCTATGTAGCTCAGAAGTGATGACCAATAAAGGCCGGAGTTCAGTAACAAGTGAGTAACTGTTACAAAGATTAGGAGGAAGTGGAAAAAACTTCTTATAAAAAAAAAAAAAAAGAAAGTGAGAAAAGGAGGAAAAGTCAGAAGTGGGCATGGTATATTTATAAGATGGTAAAGAGGTGAAACAGAACTAGAGTAGTGGCTTTGCTTTTAGGAAAAATCACTAGGAAACCTTGGATAGGCATGATGGCACCGGTGTTATCTGAAGCTACGAATCAACAGAAATGAGAAGCATGTTCCGTTCTCCTTGTGGTGGAAGAGGGAGTGGGTCTGAAGGTTTTCCTGCAGCAGGTTGACAAGGGATTCATGATCCAGAGCACAGGTGGCATCATGAAAACTAACAAAAATATTAGTACAACTTAATTTTGATTCTACTTAATTCCCTGAAGTGAGAACACTTACATAGTGCTTATGCCAATGCTGGGTAGGGATGTGGCTATAAATGAGCTCAGAGGAGAGAACTCAAACCAGAAAGAGAGCACATATGCAAAGGCTTATTATCAGCTTGCATGTAGATCATTTCACTCATTCCATAGGACTGTCTTCATTATCCCAATATCCCCCAAAAGACAATAGATATATAAGATTTAACACTGAAAGAGTTAAAACTCCACCTATGCCTCAGTTCTCTGTTTTGGTGAATGAAATGACCATTCTTTCAACAGGAATGACAGTTATACAGGCGATTATAACTCAAGGAGAAAAGTGCTAAATGGAGAGACATTTGTGGTACAGATTTCGGGAGCAAGTGATACCTAAGTTGAGACCTGAAAGAGTAATGGGAGTTAGTCAACTAAACAGGTAGAAATGAAAGAGTGAAGTGTTTCAGTCAGAATTGGCAACTGCTAACTGTGTTAACACCTTCTATATTCCAGTCTCTGTGGAAAGCACTTGAGATACAATGATGAATAAGACACAGTTCCTACCTTTAGGAACCATAAAGTCTAGAGGAAGAGTCAGACAAATAAACAGGCAATTATCAGTTAATGTAATAAACTCTGGAATAAGGTTAAGTGTGAGGAGCCGTTTGGAATCTATAGGCGGAGAAGCTCACCAGCCTAAGGGCATGTGAGAAGTTAGGGAAGGCATCTCAGAGGAGACAGCATCTCATTTGAGGGTTGAAAATTAGTAAGCCTTATTCTCAACTTGGTTTGGAAGGAGGGTTGGTAAATTCATTTATTGATTAGCCTATTGAATTTGCTTCCTAACTAGTTTTCTGAACTCCAAACTTTTACTCATTTAATTAACTCTGGATTTAACATCCTCAAAAACCACAAACCTGATCACTCTTTACCTGAAAATTTTATGGCTCCTCTTGGATCTGAAAAATAACATACTTACTACTTGTTATAACAATCAAATGTCTTCACTAAATGGCCATAATTTCTATTATTTCCTTGAGCTCTCCTTTGTACTCTGCAGACCTCCAAACTGATTTGTGATACACTCCCAATATATGTGTTTTATTTAATTTATAAATTACATATGCATTATCTATATATGCAATACTAACTAGGTACATTGGAAAGCAGGTAATAATTGGAAATTATAAAAAAGTATGAAGTAAAAATAAATATGTTATACTCTTTTCTCCTCTCCCCCAATGGATCTCTTGCATACTCTCTGAATTGTTTAAACCACTATTTGAAGACCCCTGCTCTCTCTATATTATATAAGACCCACATATCTTTCAAATAGACCAAATCTTACCAATTTACCATTGCTTAAATATATGATCTCCCTGAAATCCTCCTGATCCTCTCTAATCAGAATTCATCCCTCAGAACTCCACTATAGGAGTGTGTGATGTATTTTTCCTTAATAGACAGTAGCCAGTGTGTTTTATCCACTGGGCACTATAGTATCAGCATTTTCAAGGACGAACATAAAGATTTGAGCCCTGAAAGACAAAGTAATGGCTCCAACAGTAAAAAAAATAACTGCAGTGTTGATTAAAAAAATACAACATATTATTGAAACAATTAGTTAACCTCAATTTAATTCTTCTTTTGTTATTTATAAAAATAGTTACCAACATAAGAATAAAATTAATATTTTGCTAGTATAAACACTTTTAATTACAAGGCTATAAAAATCCTTTCAAAACATTTTACAGCAAAAAAAAAAATTATATGGAGGGTAGGTACATATTTGTGATCCAGTCTGTGATGGGATCTTTAAAAATAAAAGTGCCTAGGACCTATGATGGTCTTAAAAGGGTTCTGCTAGAGATAAACATTTACTGGTCACATTATGTGCTAGACATCACAGTAATTTTCTTCCACACTTTATTTCATGTAATGCTTCTAACCACTATGTGAATTGAGTGTTATTGGTCTCATTTATCTGTGAGAACACTGTGGTTCATCACCACTTCAAATTTTATTCAATGCTACTGAGCAAGTGCAGAGCCTTGATTGCAACCAAGCTCTTTGATTTGCTGTTTGCTTGTCTGTGTCTCCCTGACTAATTTGTAACCTCCCTCACTTACTGTCTCCGTAAACTCCACAATAGCTGGCTCTTAGCTTAGTGTCTTTCAAGTACTGGGCACTCAATAAATGGGAACCAAATTAAACTGAATATTCTTTAGCCACTTTATTTTATAGATGAAGAAACTGAGGTCTAGAGCACTTCAAATCCTTTAACAAAAAAAGTAAAATGGCATAAAGTTTGTTTTTATCCCATTGATTAACCCTTACTATTTGCCAGGTAGCCCTTTTTATACACCATCTATATTTTAATTCTTCCAAAGGCCCCAGGATATATTATAAAACTCATTTGATAAGAGAAGAGTAAGAAAATAAGGCACAGAGGGCTGAAATAACTTGCCAGGGTTTTACACAAGTTCTGCTGGATTCCAACATTTTTATTGCATTTTCACCACTATCGAAGTGGTGATCGAAGTAAACCCAAAAGAAAGCTTTGCAGATCACACACGTAGTAGCAGGTCAGACCTACAACAGAAACTGACAGAAATGGAAACACAAGGGTAAAAGAGAAGGCACAGGTTTCCTATATGGAAATAAGAGAAATCCATACCCCTTCACTTAATCAACAACATTTTTAAAAAGCTAAGGGAAACACACAAGAGAAGGTCTAGTCTGTGCTGTCACCATGTTCTCCCCTTTAGATGCTGGAAGGAATAAGCGAGGTGACCCAGGGATCCACATATAAAAGCCTTTAAAAGGACAGAGTTTAAATGCAGGAGTTATTTAATTAATGGGCTGCCACTTCTGGCTCTGAGCATCACTGCAAGTATCCTGAAGAAAATGCTGAACACTTTGTCTTGAGCCATCAAATTATTTCAGAAACTACAGGCTCTGAGGGAAGGATCAGAGAGTGCTGCCTCTTTGTCAAGGCCAGATATCAGAAGGTTCTCGTGATTTAAAAACAAACAAAAACAAAAAAGAAAAAAAAAACCAAAGGAAAATAAAACAAACAAACAAACAAAAACCAAAAAGAGACTTGTCCTCTTTCTGAAGGATAGCTCTACAGAATTTGCCAAGGGCACATGAAATTTAACATATAGAAGACTACAACCATAATCTTTTTCTTTAAATGATCTTGCTTCGATGTTTCCTATCTTATGTGAATTTGCACGAACATTTTGAGTGTGCAGGTTTCTAGAAAGACAGTATGTACCTCAAATTCTCAAGAGAGTGCAAGAACAAGGGTAAGAACCACCAAAATACCCTTTATTTTATGGATGAGGTAACTGTGCCTGAAGAAGAAGAGCCTAGTCTATTTCTTTATTAAAGCTCAGGACATAATTCAGATTATGAACTAGGCAGTCATCATTTAGTTGTCTTTTTTCCTCACTTTCTCACAAATTTATCACCAAGTTGGATCTGTTCCACATTCTTAACATCTCTTATGTCCATACCATTTTTTTTTACCTGGTTTATTTCAGAGTCTAAACATGGTGGGTGACAGATATGAAGGTATTTTACTTTTTCTAATCACTGCCTATAACCATGTTCGATCTAATCCATTTTTTCTAACCCTTAAGGACATCCCGGGAATGTTTTTAGATAACTTTCAGTTGTACAGAGGTAAAGTTCATCTGTAATTTTTTGCTCTTCTCCTCGCCTTTCCTAGCTCAGCATTGACAAGTAATTCAGACAAGGAACCTGCAGCTGGGCAGAGGACTGACGGTTTCTCTGCATATCTTCCCTCTACCTTCTCCTGGTTACCTTGCTCCTCTGTGGATCACTGTAGGCAGTAAAGAGCTGATAAAGGAGCAGTGACTCTTACCCTACTTCCATTGTGGTCCCTTCTGAGATACAGCTGCCACAATGGGTAAAGCTGGATGTCCACCCAGCAGTCTTTGAGGCATGCCTCAAAATGCTGGCACTTGTGAGCACATCTACAAGGTCTTGTGGGGCCTTCTTACTGCAGAGTTCCCTGACATGGCCTCCTCTTCAGGCACTGCCTCTTCTAACCATCTTTAATTCCCACTCTGGCATTTTCTCCTAGAGTGAAGAAATCTCAAACTTGCCTGTCTCCTCCGAAGTCCATTGAATCCATGAGAACTCTGCGTATTCTGCCTTTTTGAATGGTGGGGGTGTAAGTTTCTCCCGTTAACCCCCTTTCTGCCCTGTCATCTCTTTCCAATTCCCAGATCCACACTCCCCTGACTTCCCCATTCAAACAGGGCCAGGAGCCAAGCAATAAATCTACTGCCCAAGCAATGTCCAATCAAGAAATAAAATGCCAGTTTTATAATTTCTGTGGGTTAGTTCTTGGCACCTTCCCTTTACTTGAACTTGGGGTGGTAAAGGTAGGGAAAAGGCTAGCAGTCTCCATGAAGCCAAAGCCTCCAAAGAATGTCTACCCCTCTCTGCAATGTTCTATTATATTGACAGGGATGAGGAGTGCTGGGATGGTATTTGGAAAGCAGAACTGGTACAGCTGCTAGGCTCTGGAGCAGGTACTTGGTAGATAAATTTTTAGGAGTCTCTTCAGAAAATATGGTGCCTGATGCAGCTTTGTTCTCAGATTTGAGTCTCAAGCTCAAAATCTACTTACCTCTTCCTCTTGCTACCACAGCCTTATTTGAGGCTCTTATCAGAACTTATCTATATTATTGCATTTCTGCAACTCTGCTTCCAGTATTAAGCTACTCCCCACTTTAACATATTGTTCCCACTGCCTCTACAATGTGTTATATGATGAAACTGCCTGACTACAAGTTCATCCTTGACTCCGTCTGCATTCAGGATAAAATCTAAACTCTTTCACATGACGTATGATGCCGTGTATAATTTTAATCCTTCTTTGCCTTTCTTATCTCATCTCAAATTCTCACTTGTTTTCTCACATCTACACTTATCCTACCTTCCATTCATACCGAACTACTTGTAATTTTCCCAATGGTCGATGCTTTCCCATGTTTTTGAGTCTTGGCAAATAGTTTTCCTCCAACAGATTGTTCCTGTTTCAGAGTCCTACATCCGTCTGGTAGATTACTTATTCTCTCTCTATTGCTTTTGGCTCAAATCACATCTGGGTAATCTTCTTTGATCCTCAACTATTATTTCCTCTGTCTTCTTATTCTGCTAGTATATTCTTCACCATCTCAGATTTCATCATATTCTGGTGTAAATAGTTTTCATTAGAGGTTACTTGAGGAAGGGAATTAGCATCATAATTACACAGTAAGTAGTCAACAAATATTAGTTAGTGCGTGTTCAAATTCCTCATTGGGGTATTTGATTGTCACTATATTTTAGTGGAAATCAATTTATCAGACCACATTTTTCTCAATGGTGGTTCATGATCAGGGCCCTGGCTATTTAATTATGGTTTAGAGGCAACGAGTAAAACAGTTATAGAAAGGGAAAGTAGGAGGCATTTTGGGTAGACTTCATTTAATATGATTACAATCCCTATCTTTACTTTCAATGTTAAAATATTTTTCATTATTTTCACTGGTTTAAGTATATTTTATGGTGCTATGGTATGTTTCTGAACATGTATGTGTCAATTTTTTTCCTTAATGACAATACAAAGCTACTAAAAACTTAATGGATATTCCTCCTTTGAACATACTTTGAAAAATACCATTATTAACTACAATAAAACCTGCAGATGGGAGGAGCTAAGATGGCATCATAGAGAGGAGTGGAAGACTGTTGGTCCCCTTGGAGCAATTCATAAACTACTGAAAAACTAGTAAATAACCTGGAATAACTGCAGAGAGACAAACGTGACTGTCCACTCATCATAACACCAACCTGAATTGGGAGGAATGCCCAAGATCGCAGCATAAAAATAAGTAAAAACTACCGACCTGCGCTGAAAGCCAAGAGCCCCTCCCTCATGGAAGCCTCGTGGTGCTAGAGAGCAGCACTCTCTGAACAAGCGAGTATACCTCAGCTCAGATCCAACTGGGGTTTTAATGTTAACTGCTCAATACAGACAGAGAATCCCCAACAAGCAGACAGAGGCTTTTGGTGACGACTGACCTTGGGAGAGTCAGGGGATATATCTGTCTCAGGGTGGGGAGCCCAGAGAATCGGGTGCTATCTCTGGCTGACGGGTGAATCTAGGAGCTTTCTATCCTTTTTTCTCTCTCTCAACCTGGGCAGCTCAGTGGAGAAACACTAAGCTGTTTTCAGCTTGCAGTGCTTTGCAGTAGAGAAAGCCTCAGCCATTTTAAAATCACAGCACTCTGACCAGCAGAGTCAGAGAAACAAAGAATCTATTTATATGCAAATGATCACTTTGGAGGGGGCATAACTTCCCAAGAGGAAAGGGAGGGGCCCAGCTCCACTGCCTGCCTTACATTTGGAACCAGATCCCAAAGCCTGGGGGAGGAGAGCCGTGGGCCACACCCCCTTACACCAGCCTGTGACAGGCTGACAGTCACCACCTGTTGGGCAGAAAAACACAGGGTGTGTCAATCCTCTAAGAAAAACCATTAGGGAAACGGGATACTGAATATTTTCTCCTTCTGTGACCTGAGCCCTGATTGGGGTGGCCTGGGAGGTCAGATGCCTAGACAACAGAAAACTACAACCTACACTAGGAAAAACGAAGCTATGGCCCAGTCAAAGGAACAAACTTACACTTCAACTGAGATACAGGAATTTAAACAACTAATGCTAAATCAATTCAAAAAGTTTAGAGAAGATATGGTGAAAGAGATAAAGACTATAAAGAAAACAGTGGGCATACATAAGGCAGAAATTGAAAGCTCAAAAAAACAACTGGCAGAATCTATGGAAATGAAAGGCACAACATAAGAGATGAAAGATACAATGGAAACATACAACAGCAGATCTCAAGAGGCAGAAGAAAACACTCAGAAACTGGAGAACAGAACACCTGAAAGCCTACATGCAAAGGAGCAGATGGAGAAAAGAATGAAAAAATATGAGCAACATCTCCAGGAACTTAAGGATGAAAGGAAATACAAGAATGTATGTATCACTGGTGTCCCAGAAGGAGAAGAGAAGGGAAAAGGGACAGAAGCAATAATAGAGGAAAATTTCCCATCTCTTATGAAAGACATAAAATTACGGATTCAAGAAGTGCAGCGTACTCCAAACAGAATAGATCTGAATAGGCCTACACCAAGACACTTAATAATCAGATTATCAAACGTCAAAGACAAAGAGAGAATCCTGAAAGCATCAAGAGAAAAGCGATCCATCACATACAAAGGAAGCTTCATAAGACTATGTGTGGATCTCTCAGCAGAAAACATGGAGGCGAGAAGGAAGTGCGGTAATATATTTAAGATACTGAAAGAAAAACTGCCAACCAAGAATCCTATATCCAGCAAAGCTGTCCTTCAAATATGAGGGAGAACTCAAAATATTTTCCAACAAACAGACAAGGAGAGACTTTGTGAACAAGACACCTGCCCTACAGGAAATACTAAAGGGAGCATTACAGAGTGATAGAAGACAGGAGTGAGAGGTTTAGAACACAATTTTGGGAGATGGTAGCACAGTAAGAATAAAGATAATTATGAATATGGTTAAGAGAGAAAGGTTGGGAGCATGTGAAACACCAGAAGAAAGGAGGAAAGATAAAGAATGGGACTGTGTAACTCAGTGAAATCTAGAGTGTTCAACAATTGTGATAAAATGTACAAATACGTTCTTTCACGAGGGAGAACAAGCAAATGTCAACCTTGCAAGGTGTTAAAAATGGAGAGGCATTGCGGGAGGGATGCAATCAACATAAACTACAGACTGTAATTAACAGAATCATTATATTATGCTTCCTTTAATATGACAAAGGCGATATAACAAGATAAATGCAGATAAGAGGAGGGGATAGGGGAGGGGTGTGAGACACTTGACATTGGTGGTGTTGTCTGACTTTTTATTCTACTTTGATTTAAGGTTATCTTTCCTTTTTCTGCTTCCTAGCTGTCATTTTTTTTTTTTCTTTTCTTTGTTCTTTTTCTTTTGCTTCTCTACCTTTTTTGACTCTCCCTCCTGCCTTGTGGAAGAAATGCAGATGCCCTTATATAGACAGTGGTGAAGGTGGTGAACATATAAATATGTGACTAAACAGGGAACCATCGATTGTTTACTTAGGATAGAATGTATCGCATGTGAACAAAACCATCTTAAAAAAAAAAACGGGTTGATGATGAAACCTTGAGGGCAAAATACTGAGTGAAATAAACCAGACACATAAGGACAAATATTGCAGGGTCTCACTGATAGGAACTAATTATAATATGTAAACTCATAGACATGAAATATAAGGTACCAAGATATAGGACGAGGCTTAAGAATGGGGAGCGGTTGCTTAGTATGAGCAGAATGTTCAACTAGGATGAACTTAAATGTTTGGAAATGAACAGAGGTGTCAGTAGCAAGATCTGAGAATAACTAACAGTGCCGAATGGTGCGTGAATGAGGTAGAAAGGGGAAGCTCAGAGTCATATATGTCATCAGAAGGAAAGTTGGAGTATATGGGAATGTATAAAACTGAATCCTATGGTGGGCAATGTCCGTGATTAACTGTACAAATATTAGAAATCTCTTCCTTGAACCAGAACAAATGTATGACAATACAACTAGAAGTTAGTAATAGAGAGGCATATATGGAAAAAATATATACCTATTGCAAACTATGTACTATAGTTAGTAGAATTTCAACATTCTTTCATAAACAGTAACAAATGTACTATACCAGTACTATGAGTCAACAATGGAGGGGGGCTGTTTAGGGATATGGGAGGATTTGCATTTCCTTTTCTTTTTTTCCTTTTTTTTTTTTTTCTTTTCTTCTTTCGCTCTATTTCTTGTCTGGAATAATGAAAAGTTTCTAAAAATTGAACAAAAATTAACTGTGGTGATGGATGCACAGATGTATGAGGGTACTGGGGGCAACTGATTGTACACTTTGGATCTCTGGATAATGGTATGGTATGTGAACAATCTCAATAAAAGTTAAAAACTAAAAAAAAGAAAAACCTGCATTATTTATAACATGTTTTTTTTCTATTTTATATTAAACTTATTTCTTCCTTTTAGTCTCTTGACTAGTTTGGTAAAAGCCTGCCTCAACTAAATGCATTTCTTCACTTTTCCCTGGAAGCATTTGGCTTAGCACTAATGAGAAATTGATCTCACAAAGAGAGAGAAATTAAAACCAAACACAATAAAGCTAGGTAAATGCTTTTGGAGTGACTGTGCAATGGATTCTAAACTTTTCCATTGAGAGGCTTCTAAAACTGAAAGTTGCTGTGGAATTGGATACAGCCCCAAACAGAAAACTTTTTTTTAGTAAAAACCATACCTGAGATGACATTGAATCATTTACCCTGTAGCTTTTCACAGTGTTCTGATCTGAATAATCTGTCATTTCACATTAGCATGGACATGAGACCTCTCAGTATTTCTCAATAAAGACTAAAAAGGAAAAGGACAAGTATTTATAGCGTTGAAATCCTTATTCCTCCCTGAATTTGTGAGAGATTAGGATTTTTTTTTTTATTTTTCAGTCTGCTGCATGTATAAACTTCCAAATCTCATAGGAACTAGGGATAAATTATTGTTCTTCTGAAACCTCAAAGGTCACAGAGATAGCATTCAGGGCAAAATTATGATTTTTGATATCCCCACCTGGGATGATTTTTCAGTCCATTTCAAATTATGCTGACCTAATTAGAAAGTTTGACTGTGGTTATGGTTTTTAATAACAAAAGAATACACGGTAACTATTTTTTTTATTAGTTCTCTCTTGGAGAGCAACTCTTCCACTATGTCAAGCTACTTCTTCAACTGAGTGAAATCAACATCAGTTAATTGATTTTTATTGGGCAGTGTAGGGTAAGCTGAAATGCATGGGGGGCAGTCAGTAAAAAAAAACTCAGTTTCAATCTTGCTAATTGACCTTCACTTTAATTTCTATGCCTGCTCTCTTCTATAAAATGAAGAGTGTGGGCTAGGTTTCTAAGATACTTTTCACCTATTTACTCATAACTCTGAAATTTTCTTTTTTGTAGGAGGCCTCAGAGACTCCCTTTACATTTGGGGGTAGGGGGTGGTGGGGTGTCTTGCAGTCTCTCTCTCACCAAGAACAGTTTCAGAACAAGACAGGATCCCGGTTTCCAACTTACAATTGGCAAACAATCGTGGATACATACAATACTGTCCTCTTCTGTGGATGACATGCAAGAATATAAAACAAGGCTCAATGCCCTTAACATATTCACGGATCCCTTTTTCACTTATGTGAAACAATCTGGCAATTAATTAGACTCAAGAGCTAACTGTGCATATTCAAAAATATTTAAGCTACAATTGACTAGAGCACACGAGGAAACTAAGCCAAAGTTAAATTTTCAGGTGCAGTTAGGGCTTAGGCACTCACAGGAAAAAGAAAAGTTTGGAGTAATGTGAAGCTATTGTCTGGATAATCCAATTAAATATCCCTATTAGGCCAATCATCTGAATTTCTTAGGTGTAAATCAAATATAACTGTATAATTTGAACATATGATTTCTTTTAATCAAAATCACTTAGTGCAAAAAATCACATGCAGATTTTCATTTAGACAGACAGACTCTGACGCTTACGGGCTAACTGACTTTTGGCAAGTAACTAATAACTGTGAATAACCCATTTGTAAAATGAGGGATAATGACATTTATTGGTAGCAGTGAAAATTAGAAATGTATAAAGCAGCTATCACTGTATTGGGGCTAATAGACACTAGTTGTTGTTGCTTGATATTTAGTATTGAAATAAAACTATTATTTGTTGAATGCCCACTACAGGCAGGATGTTGTGCCATGCTCTCTTACCTAGGAAGGCTGGGGAAGGTCATTTGACATAGTAACATTAAACTAAGGTCTAAATGATGAGAAAGAGGCAGCCATTCAAAATCTGGGAGAAGAACATTCTTGTTCCAGGGGAAACAGGCACAAAGGTACTGGAATGAGTTCAGGGCTTGAGACAGAGAGCATGGAGGGTACTGGTCAAGAAAAAGAACGGCAGATACTTATATTGATGAAACAAGTTAAGCAGATTAGCTCAACAATTTAAATTCAACTTACTATGGAAGAAAAAGAAATGTCTATATTTTTCTTTTGGTGAGAATAGTCTATTTTGTCAAGACATTTCAAAGTATGAAATGCATTCACTCTCGGTGGGAGACAAAACTTGGGTTATTCATATCTTTAAGAGCGAAAATGTTCATAGAATATCATAAAAATGACTGTAATAATGTGATTTTAAAAACATTTATATGTAAGTCTGGTAAGGTGTTATAGTTGGAGAATCACCATTCAAAAGCACATCAATATCTTTGACACTTTTAAAACAAGGCAGTGTAGTTTTTGCTTGCTATTTTAAGAGTAATCTTGGCACCTTTGGACTTAGAGGATGCTCAACTGCCAGTTGAATTTCATGGTTCTTTTACTAACAAATGCCTTTCATTCTTTAATTCACTTAACAAATATTTGTGAGGCTTTACCCTTTGCCAGGTATATTGTTTTATGTTTCGTTCTCTGCAGAGGACGGGAAATAATTTTTTTAGAATACAAAGTTCTCAATGGACATGTTTCATTTCTTTGAATGCCCAAATACACTGCCCCAAATACTTCCACAAGGCTCTGAGTTGGAATGCATCTTCATCATCTATTGCCATCCTCCCTTTGACTAGTTAACCGAGACCGTTATTTCAGATTTCAGTTTAAGCATCAGGCCCTTTGAAGAGCTCTCCTTTAACATCCCCAATCACGGTGTAAGTCAGTTTCCTTTGTTACATACATGCATAAGAGCACATTTATATCTTTCATAAAGAAAGATTAATCCCTTAACCTCTTTTTTCATTATTGATTCATTAATGTGATATTTATTTGAGGTCTGCTTCACCATTATAACAAAAGCTACATGAGGTAGGTATCAAGACTACTTGTGCTCACTATTGTGTTTACTGAGTTAAACTATTTATTGAGTTAATAAATGAATGCATGAATAAACATTTTCTTAGGAAAACACCTCATATTTTGCTTTGCTTCATATACATTATATTAATTGTTTCAATTTTTTCTGCTTCTGTTAAAATGAGGCTTAAGAAATACTGAAAACTCAAAGGCTTACACTTAAAAACTAGTACTATCTGTTACACTAATGAATAGGATATATCTTAATTACTTTCAGGACGCACAATAAAAGAATATTAAGTATGTTATAATTTAAGATTAATTTCTCTTGATTCATTTTGATAAATACCTACCCTGGTGTAATGTTTTCATTGGGATTTGGAGAAAGGGGTTGCAAGTTGGGGCAGAGAAAGCCATTTCAGTCTTTGATTACTAAATTCTCCAGTTATTTTAATTTTTTCAAGTCTTTTAATTTTCCTTCATGCCTTCTTTATTATTGATAGAAGCTTTAGTGCCAGTGTTATAATTTATGATAGTATAAATGATAGAAAATAAGAAGGAAACTGATATTTTTGACATTTATTTTGAGACATCTCTCTGATTACTCATTTATACTATGTCTCCCAAGTGTACTATATTTCATCTAGTTATAAGTAAAATATGGATTTTTTCCATTTAATTGATATTTATATATGAGCCTAGTATGATATGATGATTGATGTATAAAGAATATATATATTTTTAAGATGATCATACTTTAATTTTGAACAGAGATAAAGCAAAGAACAATCTCAAAGGATATATGAGTCAAAAAACTGTGAAATACAGAACAACACTAAAAGAATAAGCTATTAATTAGACACTGTGTCCCTTCCTTATCTTTATCCTGTTGTTGCCAGAAGCAGATTTTTAGTTTTGATCATGTATGTTATCAATGTCAAGTGTTGGACATAGAGAACAAAACAAACATAATCTGTCAAGCTCATGATTTAAACTGAATAAGGGGCTATGCATAGTCACAGCAATGAGCACAGGGTGGTTACAGCAGTATGCTGGTTCTAGTCCTAGAGAATCTTGGAAACTTAGACTTGTGGTTAGGAGGGTGAACTTGGGTCAGACATCATTTTGACCTTGAGTGAGTTATGCAATTTCTCTAAGCTTCAGTTGTTTCATCTGTAAAATAATAACATTTGTTTATTGGGGGATAAACGACATAAGGCATAAATTTTTTTGTAGTGTCTGGTACACAATAATAAAGAGTGATTCTTATGATTCCTTTCACTTGGAAACATCCTTAGAAAAAACGGAGAGTCCAAGTGAGGCAAACTGTTCCAAGCAAGGAAGACTAAATGAGGAAAAGTGAAATCAGTGAGCTAGAGAACAGTTTCTGTGGTTAAAGCAGGTAAATAAATAAAGCCAAAAGAACTAATAAGTGTGGGGTACACAGTAGGCTAGGAGATTGATTTCAGGACCTCTGATTTTTACAGTAAATTCCAAAACAATAATGCAGGAAGTTGTACACTGTACTTGTAATACTTGGCAAGTAGTAGTAGTAATCATGTTCAGGGGAATTTTTTCTCTAAGGAATATTTTCCTATGTCTGTATCAATATCAACAATATCAATGTATATCACTTTGATGTATAAAATATTCATTTAAACCACAAATATGACAATGAAAGTGCTCTGTGCATAGTGACACACAAAAAAGAAATACAATTTAAAATATATAAACAATATAGACAATTACAAATGTAATAAAATAATTTTTATAATGAGGTGTAGATTATAACCCAATTCCTTATAATACACAATTTTTATTAGTTACTTTGTCTCAATCTTAATTTAAGATTCGATATAATTTTAACAAAGGATATGTCCACCTAAACTCTAAGCTAGAAATCTATTCCTTGTTTTTAACTTGTCAGAAAAAGAAAACTTAGTATAGACATTTTAGAAGATAATTTTGCCCAATGCTCTACAAATAATGTTTTTAAACTTAAAACACTGTAGAACATTTCTAAGGCTATGGGAGGCATGACGGCATACTCTCCTGGCTGCTTCTAGTAAGAATGAAACTTCATTTAGCATTCTAAACAGGAATTGAGTTATCTGGGACTGTGACTTACAAAGCAGGTTAAGTACCATCTATCTTTCTGTTCTGATGAAAGGTGAAATATTACTTAGCAACTGGGGAAAAAAGCAGTTACCAAGAAACATGCATTATATTCAAAGATCTTAGTACTGTGAATATTAAGGGTGAAAAGGCTTTTGTTCCACTGGCGAACAGTAAATTAGAGAAGCATTTTTGAATCCCTCAGTTCTCTGATGTTTCAGTTGTATTTTTAATGTTTCTGGTTATAATCGTCCTTCTTAAAATGTGATGATATGTCTCATCTAGTTGTGTGAATGAGAGAATGGCTTAAGTTGATGTCAAATACCAGACAATGTCTTAGATTTGGGGAAATGTATCAAAAATCAAAATCAAGGAATTTTAATTAAACATTTAAAAAATCAATAAGCCTTTATTTATGAAGACTGATAGAGAGTTTCTGTTCGTGAACATTTTAAATTATGGCTAATTCATAATTAAATATCCTTTATTATCCGATACATTAACTAGTATTAGGGTAATCAAATGTTACTAGGTTATAGTTCTGTTTAGTGAATAGAAAAGAATAAAATTAGAAAAAAGGAGAATGAGAGTGGCTGAACTACCATTGACGGGGAATCTAACAGCTAGAATTCCCAACATTTACTGAGAGCTTAAAACCTGCCAGACATTGTTCTCAGATCTTTATCACTATTAACTTATTTAATTCTCCTTACAACCTTACGAGGTAGGTAGGTATTATTATCTGTGACAGTTTGAATGTATTATGCCCCCCCAAATGCCATTGTCTTTGATGTAATCTTGTGTGGGCAGATGTATCAGTGTTGATTAGATTGTAATTCTTTGAGTGCTTCTGTGGAGATGCGCCCCACCCAACTGTGGGTGATGACTCTGACTGGATAATTTCCATGGACGTATAACCCCACCCATTCAGGGTGGGTCTAAATTAAATCACTGGAGCCATATAAATGAGCTGACAAACAGAAGGAACTCAGTGCAGCTGTGAGTGACATTTTGAAGGGGAGCTACAGCCAAGACGGACACTTTGAAGAATGCACAGAAGCTGAGAGAGTAGCTGCAGATGAGAGACAGTTTGAAGACGGCCATTGAAAGCAGACTCTTGCTCTGGAGAAGCTAAGAGAAGACAAACACCCCAAGTGCAACTAAGAGTGACATTTTTGAGGACCTGCAGCCTAGAGAGGAACATCCTGGGAGAAAGCCATTTTGAAACCAGAACTTTGGAGCAGACACCAGCCATGTCTGGTTTTCCGGACACCACTGGCCCTCCTCCAGTGAAGGTACCCAATTGCTGATGTGTTACCTTGGACACTTTATGGCCTTAAGACTGTGACTGTGTAACCAAGTAAACCCCCTTTTAATAAAAGCCAATCCATTTCTGGTGTTTTGCATTACAGCAGCAGTAGCAAACTAGAACATCATCCAATGTTACAGATGAGAAAACTAAGGAACCGAGAGGTCACACACAGCAGATGGGGCAGCCAGGATTGGAAGGCAAGTAGTCTGGCTCCTGCGCCCCCGCTCTTACCTCCCACACCACACAACCCATCTGGATGGTTAAATGGTGTCTTCTCTCAGCCTCATCCCTACCTACACATCACTCTCAATTTTTGCTCTCCATTAGTGGGGATGACTTTTTGACTAAAGGAAGTCAATGTATTTGAGTAGCTCTAACTACAAACAGTGCTTATGGGTTTCTTTGTAGGAAACCCTAATGTATCAACACACTTGGCTGAAATGCAAGGATCTGCTTTTACTACAATAAATAACCATTTTCTTCTACATGTGTATGCTTTCATACATGTTATTTCAATATTTTATTTATACTACTCTTTGTTGACATAAGTGTGGTTACCTTCATTTTATAAATGAAAGAAATTAGCACATGGTGAGGAGATGACTCAATCCAGATCTCTTGATTCTAAGTCTGAGGTTCCTCCTCCTGCCTGCTAGCAAAGAGTCTGTTCTCTGAGATATGTATCCTTCTCTCTGTGAACTTACTTATAACAGTCATTTACTCAGTAAGCTATATTGGCCATCACCCAAAAAAATACCTTTCAGCATCCTCTACAAATTCAAAGCAGTGAAGCATATTGGAATGAAATATTATAAATGACCATTTCACTAAACATTGATAAATTAAACGTGATGTCTGTCTGCAGATCTGTCACATGTACTCAGCCTGCTAGAAACATTTTTCAAGTGCCTAGTTTTCCACAACCTCATTTTGAACATTTTTATCCCTGCAAGGGCATCTAGCTGGTGGGCAGGTGGTGTCTTGATAGAGGAGAATCCACAATCAATGAGTTTAGATAATGCCACAAGCTATCTTCTTAGAGAGTTACAGCCCAGTCATGAAAACCTTCAGAAAACAATGGGATTGATGAATTCCCCAATCTTATTTGACAATGACAACTTTTATTTTTTCTTGGAACACCTACTGATAATTTTTGTTGTTACTGTTTCTGCAAACCACTGCTTAGAATTTACTGCTCTACTGTTCAATAATCTCTATTTCACAGGGGTTTTAGGTATAAATTAGAGCATCTATCTGGAAGATATCTGTAAATGGTTAAGAGCACAAGTTCTGTAATTGGACTGACCTGGACCTCTGTAATAGCATATTCAGATGTAATTTTGTGACCTTCGTCAAGTCACTTAATCACTGTATCTCAGTTTATTAGGATAATCAA
Source organism: Choloepus didactylus (assembly GCF_015220235.1). NCBI lineage: Eukaryota > Metazoa > Chordata > Mammalia > Pilosa > Megalonychidae > Choloepus > Choloepus didactylus. Next base: position 115,732,177 of record NC_051312.1, on the reverse strand, counting down.
AGGTTGCTAGTTAGTAGTCCTGCAGATGATGTTCTCTACCTCATAGGGCTGATATGAAATGATGGCTATAAAGTGCTCAGCATGATTCTTGGTGCATGGCACATAGTAGCTGCCATTATTATCTTAGAAGTGATAATCATTTATTAAGGACTTTTGCCTATAAGTGGAAAGAACTTGAGAGGGTAGAAAGCAACACTTCTCCATTCTGAATTTGGAGAAAGCACATTTCCAGTGCAAAGTATAGCCTGCATTCAATTAATTTGCTGAATTCAGAATTTCTTTCTGTCTTTCTTTCTCTCTCCCTCTCTCCACACACTCTCTTTGTGCCTTTCTCCTCTCTCCTCTCTCTCAGAGAAACTACATTTCTAATGGAAGTCTTCAACAATCATCTTGGCTAATCTGTTAGTGTGGTGGTTTGAATCTGTTATGTACCCCAGAAAAGACCATGTTCTTTTAGTCCATTCTTGTGGGGGCAGACCTATTGTGTGTGGGACCTTTAGATTAGGTTGTTTCCATAGAGATGTGACCCAGCACATTCAAGGTGGGTCTTTATTCCCTTGATGGAGTCCTCTATGAGAGGATAAAAGACAGATGAAACTCAGAGAGCTCCAAGAAGCTAAGAGACAAATGCCCAGAGACATGTTGGAGAGAGAGAGAGCCATATTGAAACCAGATTCCAGGAATGCAGGATCAGCAGATGCCCACCATGTGTCTTTCCATATGACAAATGGAACCCCAGATGCCATTGGCCTTTCTTCAGAGAAGGTATCATCCTTTTTATGCCTTAGAATTTTCATTTTCATGGCCTTAGAATTGTAACATAACTTAATAAAATACCCATTATTAAAAGCCATTTTCATGGCCTTAGAATTGTAACATAACTTAATAAATACCCATTATTAAAAGCCAACCCATTTCTGGTGTATTGTGTTCTGACAGCTTTAACAAACTGAAAAAGTTGAGAATACACATGTTGTAATAAGGTGTATTAATGTTGCAGAACTCATTAAAAAAAAACAGTGCCCGTGGTAACTGCCTATCACTTTAGATTATGTCTATCTGGAAGGTCTCTTGAATCCCAAGAAATGTTACAAATACTCAGTAAGTTCACTGGAATAAACAATAACTGGTATGGGTTCAACTGCCAACCCATTGTCTTCAGAAATAAAGCCTAAAGACTTTTGTCACACAAGTTTCTGTTGCACCGACAAAAAATTTAAAAACCAAAAAAGTTAAATGGCAGCAAATGTTTGAAAAACCATATTCATCATGGCCAGCCTATAACCTAGCTGATCTGGCAGTAATATAATGCTTTGGTTAAGGACAGATATTTTGAATGATAAATAAAAATTGAACTATATTATTTCAAAGAGAAAAGTGCATAAATCACAGGTGTACAGTTTAAAGGAGAATTATGAAGAAAATACCCATGTAATGTTTACGCAGGTCAGAAACTACAGCATTGCCAGCACTTCCAAATGTCCCCTCATGGTCCACCATAATAGAGTCCTAAGCATCTACCAGAGATAACCAATGTTCTGGTTTTGGTGATCATTCCTGGCTTTTCTTTTAGCTTTTCTTTTGCATATATATGCATTCAATAGTATGGTTTAATTTTGCCCATTTTTAAACTTCATATAAATAGAATCACACTGCATATACTCTTTTGTGTCATGTTCCTTTCATTCAACCTTATGGTTGTGGGATTCATCCTATATTGTTGGGCATGGCTGTAGCTCATTCATTTGCATTATTGAATAGAATTTTATTCTCCAAATATACTACAATTTATCTTTTCATTGTTGATAGACATTTAGGTTGTTTTCGATTTATGGCTATTACAATCAGTACTGCTATGAACACTGTTGTATGAGGTACGTTTTGAATGTTTACTTTTTTTTTCAAATTTAACTTGATATGATTTTGGGTTATAAATCCAGGCAAAAATAAGCCTGCGGATACGTCTTCTCAGGAATGGAATTATTCTAACCACTATTCTTCTCAGCACCAACAAAATTGTCCTGGGAAGCCCTTGGAGCTAGAGGTGGGAAATGTGGGTCAGATTTACCTTTGATTCATCTTTACTCTTGAAGTATAGCTCTTTATGGGTCCTTTATGGGAAGACGGTCTTGATATTGGACTTCTTAACTTAGGAGGGTGAAACACTGGTAATCTTTTATTCTTTTACCAGGCTTTCGATACCTTTTGGAAGATGTCCTTTGAATTTTACCATTTTTAGTTGTTTTCAGAGGGACAGTTGGACTGAACAAGCTAGTCTACCACAGTACTGGAAATAAAAACCTAATCATAAATATTTTTAATTCTTTGGTAAGACTAATCCATATAACATTTACTGATAAAAGGACATTAAGAACAGCTAATACCATGGGAATTTTAATGGCATACAATTGGATATTTGATGATGATGATGATGATTTTTTTTCCAGGATAATTATGATTTAGATCTTAAAACAAGACATTTGAAATTATACTAGCCACATATCCTTACTAGGACTTTATTTTTAAAAAAAGCCTGCTTCAACTAATATGCATATTAAGAAATTCATAATAAATTTAAGAAATATAGTAAAATTTCTATATTTAAAATATAATTAAATCACTAAGTATTTAGCTGTGACCGACAAACATTTCAATTTTTTGTAGACATGTGCACCTGATAGATTTGAAAACTATATGCCTTAGAAGTAATACTTTGTCACTCTTCATTTTACAAAAAGCATAAAATAATATAATTTACATGTAGTTATAAATTATTGGTTAGACTATTCAAAATACTTAAATATTTTGACTCTAGAAAAGACAATGACCATTGGTACCAGAAAAAATGTTTTGGCATACTTCTCTCTCAACAAAGACTTTCTCAACTCACCAAGACCTTGTGTCCATTTTCCAGGTGGAAAACTGGTGAATTGTTCAAGGGTAGGGGAAGCTAGTATCCATGCTCTTTGGCTGATAATCAGTCAAGTCACTTTGTTTTTATAATGTTCCATAAAATTTGGAAATCTTTAACATTTCCTTTGGACAAAAAACATAAGGCGAATCAAAACAATTAAAATCTGATTTATTACTTGTCATACATTTTGGCCATTTTCTAGATAAGATAAAAATTATAGCAGTTCCTTATATCTTATTAAATGAATGGAATTTTTAAAATTTTAAATCAGCATGTAATCAAAAACAATATATAATCTTTTGTTTAAAGATGAATACAATAAAAGTATTTGTAATCCAGGAAAATAACATTATTACTGAAGAAGACATAAGCAATATTTAACTTAGTCTTCAGTTCTGAGGAAATGATAGCTTTTTAACTGATTTAATGCAAATTTAGTCTCTAATAATGTTAATGCTGCAATCCTGTGAAAACAGAAAGTGGCAATAATATTATAAATATCATGTAAATGATTTTGCTGATCAGAGTTTGATTACTGAAATTCTAGTTGGATTCTAATTTTAGAATGTTTGCTCAGTTGCTCTGGCCCTTTACTGTTTCTCATAAATCAGATGAATGGAAAATTACAATTTTATTCCTTCTTTCTGTTCTCATTTTTATGAGAATATTTTTGTGGTTAAGCCATTAAAAATTAATACTTTATGGATTTCAACATCCCATGATGTGTCCTTCAAGATAGCGATCTCGTGTCTTGCGAAGGGCATGCACATGGCGGGGCAGATCCTGGGTCCCTCACTCTCTGCCTGACCTTTGACGAGTTACATAACTTCTCTGAGTCTCAATTTTATCATCTGTAAACAGGAAATGTTATAACCTAGTCTGCAGGGTTTTGCATTAGATATGCCAGATATGCTGTTATTCAAAGAGCAGTCCTTTTACAATGGTCACTAATAACTTCAAAAACATGATAGTGCTTCTTAAGGCTATTTATAAGTTTGAAGATATTAAAGTACATTTAAGAGAAGGGACTAAAAATCGAGTTTTGATTAGGGAAAAAATCACAAGGAGTGATGAGTCAATTGTTTTCAATCAATAGATATATTTTAGTCATATACCACATACCTTCATCAGTGCTCCATCAGCCTTACTGGGACCACCCTTCAGGAGCACAGTGACATAGGGTTCACTTCTGAGTCCATGAATAAATGCTTTTTATTTAGTGGAGTTTTTGGTGTTGTGTGGTTGTTTTTGTTGTTTTGTTTTGTTGGCAATAAATGAATTGGAAAATGCTTGGAACAGGAACTCAGGAGACTTGAATTCCAGGTCTGGTTCTGCCAGTAATTAGTCTTCCAGCCTTAAGCAAATCATTTTAACATATCTACAGTAGTCACCACAATTCAGGTAGGCTGGCTAAGTCACAGCCAGGACAGAGCAGTGAAAACCTCACTGGTGATTTCACTTAGAGAGTGAAGGCTAAAGATTGCTGATTTCCCCCAGGAATAAAATTGTTGCTAAAGGAGATGCAGTTAGCATGATATTGTTAAGTGTTAAAAGTTTCAGAAAAAATAGAAGATAGTTTCAGAAGAGAATTCTGACTGAAAGATATTATTATAAGAGCTGAGGCCAGAAGACTGGCTTAACTTCCTGCCAAGAGCTTTTCATATAAGAATAAAGACATATTATAACCATGGAGCTAAGAGATATCCAAGCCTATTATAATGTGGTTGAAGATATTTGAAAATACTTCAGGTATACAAAGAAAAATAAGTAGTGCTCAGTCTTTTCTGAAACAGAAAAAAAAAAAGAAACACTTTTTTGAGCTAAGGAAAAGCCTATCTTTATAAATTGCACAAGATTACTTAATAAAATCTAGGAAACAGACATAGCTGGAACAGATTTAAGAAACTGGTATGGAAATAAGAGTGAAATAACTAAGTTGATAATATCTGTTCAAATCAATATAGGGAAACCATTTGGAGGCGAATAAGTCTTTTTACCAAGGTAGCTTGCCCAGTCAGGAGTAAACCTGTTCAAGCATCATCCTAAAGCGGGCGTTGATTAGGCGGTTTGCCCACTCTGACTCAAAAGCCTTCACTGCTATAATCAAGTGGGGGTCAAGACTCCCTATAATCTCAATTTCAAGGAAAACACTCTCTGCCCACCACTTCTCAAACTTCCACTCAATCCCTCTAAAATTCCTACCTTCTTTCAACTGCAAGGATATCTATAGTACATTCATCCTAACACTTTTCCACTATCCTTTGCCACCCTTATTTCCTAACTTCTCTCCTCACTCAGCTTACATTTTATGGTCAATCACTACAATCACTTCTTTACAAGAACAACCTCGTCCCTCTCCCCTTTTATTATACCACATGGATAAATCTCATGTCTGGTTAGTCCAATGAGCCAACGATTCCATGCCTTTGCCAACCAAATTGAGCTTGGATGGAATGTGACACACAAGCTTGTTGACTCATTTCACCTTAAATTCATCATTGCTAACCATAAGTGGGACCTTAATGCTGCCTGCCTCCTACTCTTCTAGATGATTCTTTCAACACATCTCTTCTCCCCTCAAAATTTCACAACCTCATTTCCTAGCCTCAATCTAACCCAATGAATTGCTTATTTCGTATTACTCCTCTCCTTAGGACTCCTGTGGTCTGCCTTCCATCTGTTACCATGGCGAAAGCATAGTCAGGAGCATAGATCCCACCCTCTTTCACCCATTCAAGGACTTTACACTGCCAATGTTCCTCCATCTATTGTGCATTATCAGCTTTCTCCCCTCTACTGGTTCTTTCTTATTAGTATACAAACACAAATATTTTCATGATAGCTTTTTCCCTCCAGTCTGAGTGCTTTTCTTCTGTTTATATCAGTAGGACATCACAGTTTGTTTGGAAGCAATTCTAAATTACATATGCAGTAGATAAGATTCCAAAAAGAGTTCTATCACACTGCATTCTTAATTTAATAAGAATATTGTTTGTGCCATGACATTGTGCTCCAACAAAATTCATATTTTATTATAATTTCAAAGCAAATAACTTCATTTTTAATGTTGAATTTTTAAACTGAATTTATAAGAGCATTCACAATGTCAGATGTTTCATCTTCAATAGATATCCAAGGGCTGTAATTTCATTCCATGATTTGAGTGAAAAATACTCACTCAGTATTGGAATAAACTTAACTGATGTGAAATTTTGATCATTGTTATAAAACTGGTATCGTTTAACTGTTTGGAAATTTCTTCAGCTGCTAATGCAGGCAACACAACTTTTTGTACTTGCACAAGAAAATTTAGAATAGAAAATGAGTGAAATTATTTTACAAGAATGGACATTTGTCTAAATGAAAAGTGATGCTTCACAGTGATATGCAAATGCATTATCAGCAGCTTACATGTTAAATTGTCATCTCTAGGCACAATCTTCCCAAAATCTATTAACTTCTGAAGTGATACTGATGTTTCATCAGCAGATTTCTGTCTTTTCATTTTGGGGGGTGCTCAGTGGCCCTCTTGGTAAGTATCAATAGGCACTGGTAATTCACATGCTCATCAACTTTATAAAGAATTAGAAATTCAATAATAAATACTTTATTATGCATTCACTTTGAGCTTTCTTTCTATAGCTGCCAGAGATTTACTGCTAAATAAAAAAGTGTTACCAAACTTAAATAAATAAATATTGATTTACACCATAAAAGAAGTGACAAAACTACTACAGCAGGAATTTTCAGACTGCTCTCTGTAAGCCACAACAGGAGCGCCTGGCCTCAATTTACCACACATATTTCAGAGACAACTAATGCATAAATTTCTACAGTTCCTATAGAACCTGCTAGTTTTTGGTTGGGGGCTTAATACATTTCTCAAACCATATCAGGTCAGTACATCAAGAGGCCATCAGGGACAGCAGTGTCAAAAATGTCTCCTACAATCACCTGAGATCAAAGGGAGTTGGCTGTACTCAGCCACCTCTCTTTGGGGGCTGCAAACATTGTTTTTCTCGATGAGTACCCTGAATACCATCCTTGGAAGGAACACATTAGTTAAAGTCAGGGAGGCAGGGAAAAGAGAAAGTGGTTATTGCTATTTGTTATTTGGACTCAAGCATGAGTTAAAGTATAAACTCTGTTTGCAGAACATGTATCCCAAGTACAATCAGACAAGACTATGGCAGCTAGCCTTTAAAGAAGCTCTTGAGAAGCTGTATTGTTATTGCTATATATAGATGATGATTTTGATGCTCACAGGCATTAAATGGCCAATACAAAACCAAACGGTGGGAGAGTTTGGATAAGATCATGCAGGTGTCTGAAAGCTACAAAGAAATAGTAGGCAGAGCTGTATTAAAAAGGGACAAGGAAGACAGTGGAGCAGGGAGTTACAGGACAAACTTCTCCTCTAGGAACAGCTAGTAAAGAGGCAGAAACTGAACTAAACAACAATTTTGGGAACCTGAAGGCCAGGGGAGCACTGTACAGTATCCAGGAAAGAGCAGGATGGGGAGACTGAGAACTTCTGGCAAAGAAAACTGTGAGTGAATTGCTCTGTGGAAGTGGCCGGTACCCATTACCACCCTTGAGGTATGTAGCCTCAGGTGTGGACTGTAGCCAACTGCTGCAGGACAGAAAGGGACATGGAGGCTTTCCTCCCCAGGGAAAGTGAGGGGCACAGCCAACGGCCAAGCATAGCTCCTCATGAGTGAGTCCAGATCACTGAGTCCCAGCTCTGAATAATGGTTCTAGCCACTCCAGGCAAGTTTCCATGTGGCCATTGTTTCAACACAGGGGTGGAACCTGTGGAGGTTGAAAAGACACACACACACACACACACACACACACACACAAACACACACACACACACACACACACACACACAAACATTCCCTCCTTAGGGCTGCGGGAAACAGTTGGCTGAAGAGTGCCATCTGCTGGGCAGGCCAGGTAAACACAGTTTTGTGGAACCAAAAAAAAAAAAAAAAAAGGCTCTTTGGCATCTTTTGACTGTCTCTCCAGAGTCCTTAAGAACTGATCTGTACCCCCTTCGTGGGTCCCTGAACCTGCTTCAATCAGTTAAACACAGGTAATTCTAAAGGTCAAGAATAAGTTGAACCAAGAGTCAAAGAAAAGCATTAATGAAAAGCCAATCAACAATAAAACTCTAGGCAAGAGAGAGAAACTGACCATCAGAATAAACTCATCAAGATAATCAGATGCCCACATATTAGCAAAAAAACTTCAAGCCATATTAAGAAACAGGAAGATGTGAGTAAAAGGAACAAGTCAAAAAGTTAGAGGAGACATAGAATTTGGAAAAACTTATCAAAGATGTTCAAACAAATCTCCTATGTCAATTCTAGGAGATGAAGGAAAATATGGCTAAACAGATAAGGAACATTAAGAGGACAACGGGTGAGCATAAAGAAGAATTTGAAAATATGCAAAGAAAAATAACAGAATTTGTGCGAATGAAAGGCACACTAGAAGAGATTAAAAATACACTACAGGCATAAAACAGCAGATTTGAACAGGGAGAAAGGATCAGTGAATTAGAACATAGGACATCAGAAATCTCACAGAAAAGAATGGAAAAAATTGAGCAGTGTCTTGGGGAATTGAATGAGAGCATGAAGCAAAAAACATACACATCATGGGTGTTCCAGAAGGAGAGAAGGGAAAGGGGGCAGAATGAATATTTGAGGAAAAATGGTTGAAAATTTTCCAACTCTTATGAAAGACATAAATATACATGTCAGAGAAGTACAACATACTCCAAAAAGAATAAATCTGAATAGACCTACTCTGAGAAGCATACTATTCAGAAAGTCAATGCCAAATATAAAGAGAAAATTCTGAAAGCAGCAAGAGAAAAGTAATTCATCACATACAAAGAGATGCTCAATAAGACAAAGTGCTGATTTCTCATCAGAAACCATGGAGGTGAGAGGGCAGTGGCATCACATATTTAAGGTACTGAAAAGAAAACAAACAAACAAAAAACAAACAAACAAAAAACCCTGCCAGCCAAGAATACTTTATGCAGCAAAACTGTACTTTAAAAATGAGGGGGAAATTAAAAAAAAAAGCTGAGAGAATTTTTCAACAAAAGCCTTAACCTACAAGAAATACTAAAGGAAGTTCTGCAGGCTGAAAGGAAAAGATGAGACAGAGGATTGGAGGAAAGGGTAGAAATTAAGATTATCAATAAGGGTAACTAAAAGGGTAAAATAGAGAGAAAAATCAGATGTGACATATCAAAGCCAAAGGATAAAATGGTTGAAGTATTATCGTTTTTATAGTAATTACCCTGAATGTTAGTGGATTAAGCTTCTTAATCAAAATACACAGCTAGCAGAATGGATAAAAAAATATGATCCTTCTCTATGCTGTCTACAAGAGACTCACCTTAGACCCAAGGACACAAATAGGTTGAAATTGAAAGGTTGGAAAAAGACAGTCCACATAAATAGTAACTAAAGAAGAGCTTCAGTAGCAATACTAATATTGAACAAAATAGACTTTAAATGGAAAACTGTTATAAGAGACCAAGGCGGCCACTATATACTAATAAAAGGGTCAAACCAACCAGAAGAAATAACAATAAATATTTATTTATTGGTGCCCCAATTTATTTAACCATGGTGCCACAAATTACATGAGGCAAATACTGTTAAACTAAAAAGAGAAATAGACACGTCTACAACAGTGGTTGCAAACTTCAGTACACCACTCTCATCCTTAGTAAAACATCTAGACAGAGGATCAAAAAGGAAAGACAGAACTTAAATAATATGATAAATGAAATAGACCTAACAGACATATACAGAACATTCCACCACAAAACAGCAGGATATACATTCTTCTCAAGTGCTCATGGATCATTTTCCATGATAGACCAAATGCTGAGTCACAAAACAAGGCTCAATAAATTTCAAAAGATTGTAATTATACAAAGCACTTTCTCTAACCACAATGGAAAGAAGCTGGTAATCAATATGAGGTGAAGAACTGGAGAATTCACAAATATATGCAGGTTAAACAATACACTCTTAAACAGTCAGTGGGTCAAAGAAGAAATTGCAAGAGAAATCACTAAATATCTTGATATGAATGAAAATGAAAACACAACAAATCAAAACTTATGGGATACATGAAGACAGTTCTAAGAGGGAAATTTATAGCCATAAATACTTAGTTTATAAAAGAAGAAAGAGCTAAATTGCATGACCTATCTGCACACCTGGAAGACCTAGGAAAAGAACAGAAAACTAATACTAAAGCAAGCAGAAGGAAAGAAATAACAAAGATTAGACAAAAATAAATGAAATTGAGAATTAATGAACAATGGAGAGAATCAACAAAGCCAAACAGTGGTTCTTTGAGAGAATCAAAATTGACAAACCCTTAGCTAGAATGACAAAAAGAAGTAAAAAATAAAAAGAGAGAGAAAGATACAAATAAATAAAATCAGAAATGAGAGGGTGACATTACTATTGATTCAACATAAATAAAAAAGACCATAAAAGAATAAAATGAACAATTGTAGCCAATGAAGTAGAGAACTTAGATGAAATGGAGAATTTCTTAAAAATGTATGAGCAACTTACACTGACTCCAGAAGAAATCGAAGACCTCAATAACCCAATCACAAGTAAAGAGATCAAATGTGTCATCAAAAACCTCCCAACAAAGTAAAGCCCAGGACCAGATGGTTTCACAGGTGAATTCTGCCAATAACACCAGTAAGAATTAATACCAATGCAGCTCAAACTCTTCCAAAAAATTAAATAGGAGAGAATACTAAATAGCTCATTCTATGAAGCCTACATCACCCTAATACCAAAGCCAGATAAAGATACAAGAAAAAATATATATATAGTCCCATATCTCTAATGAATATAAATGTTAAAAACCTCAAGAAAATACTTGCAAATAGAGTCCAACAGCACACTGAAAGAATTATGCACCATGATCAAGTGGGATTTATCCTGGGTATGCAAGGATGGTTCAACACAAGAAAACCAGCTAATAAAATACACCACATTAACAAATCAAATGAGAAAAACCACATGATCTTCTCAGTCAACACAAAAAAGGCATTTGATAAAATCCAGCATCCTTTCTGGATAAAAGCACTTCAGAAGATAGGAATAGAAGGAAATTTCCTCAGCATACATGAAAAACACACAGCTAACAACGTACCCAATGGTGAAAGACTGAGAGCTTTCCACCTAGCATCTGGAACAAGACACATATGTCCACCATCCCTACTGTTTTTCAAAATTTTGCTAGAAGTTCTTGCTAGAGGAATTAGGCAAGAAAAATAAATAAAAGCATCCAAATCAGAAAGGAAGAAGTAAAATTTTCACTATTTGCAGATGACATGATCCTATATCTAGGAAGTTCCAAAAAGTCTACAAAAAAGCTACTAGAGCAAATAAATGTGTTCAGCAAAGTGGTGGGATACAAAACCAACACACAAATATCAGTAGTGCTTCTAGACACTAATAATGAGCAGTCTGAGGAGGAAATCAAGAAAAAAATTCCATTTACAATTGCAACAAAAAGAATCAAATATCTTGAAATAATTTTAACCAAGGATGTAAAGGACTTATACATGGAAAACTATAAAACATTTCTAAAAGAAATCATTGAAGACCTAAATAAATAGAAGGACATTCTGTGTTTATGATTGAAATATCAAATATCATCAAGATGTCAATTCTACCTAAATGAATTTACAGATTCAACACAATCCCAATCAAAATCCCAACAGCTTACTCTACAGAAATGGAAAATCCAATTATCAAATTTATCTGGAAGGATAAGAGGCCCTGAATAGCCAAAATAATCTTGAAAAAGAAGAATGAAGTTGGAGGACTCATATTCCCTGACTTAAAAGCATATTACAAAGCTACAGTGGTCAAAACAGTATGGTACTGGCATAAAGACAGCTATATTGGCCAATGCATTCAAATTGAGAGTTCAGAAATAGACTCTCAAGTCTAAGGCCAACTGATATTTGATGAGTCTGCCAAGTCCAATCAACTGGGATGGAATAGTGTCTTCAACAATGGTGCTGAAAGAACTGGATATCCATATCCAAAGGAATGAAAGAGGACCCCTATATCACACTCTATACAAAAATTAATTCAAAATGGATTAAAGACCTAAATATAAGAGTCAGGACCATAAAACTAGAAGAAATTGTAGGGAAGCATCTTCAAGATCTTGTGGTAGACAATGGTTTAATAGACTTTAAAACAGTGAAAGAAAAAATAGATAAATGGGACCTCCTAAAAATTAAAAACTTTTGTGCTTCAAAGGACTTTGTCAAGAAAGTGAAAAGGCAGACTACTTGATGGGAGAAAATATTTGGAAATCACATAGCTGATAAGAGTTTAATATCCAGTATATATAAAGAAATCCTACAGCTCAACAATAAAAAGACAAACATCTCAATTAAAAAATGGGCAAAAGATTTGAAAATACATTTCTTCAGAGAGGAAATACAAATGTCTAAAACACACATGAAACGATGCTCAACATCACTAGCTTTTAGGGAAATGCAAATCAAAACCACAATGAGATATCCTTTCATACTACTAGAATGGCCGCCATTAAAAAAAAAAAAAGGAAGAAGCGACAAGCATTAGAGAAGATGTGGAGAAACAGGAATACTCATGCATTTTGGTGGGAATATAAAATGGTGCAGCCACTATGGTAGACAGTTTGGTGGTTCCTCAGGAATCCAAGTACAGAATTATCATATGACCTGGCAATCCTGCTACTAGGTATATACCCAGAAGAACTGAAAGTGGGGACCCAAACAGAAATTTGCACACTGATGTTCACAGCAGCATTTTCCACAACTGTCAAAACCTGGAAGCATCCCAACTGTCCTTCAACCAATGAACAGATAAACAAAATGAGGTATATCCATATGATGTAATATTATTCAGCTCTAAGAGTGAATGAAGTCCTGATGCATATGACAACATGGATGAATTTTGAGGACATCATGCTGGGTGAAATAAGCCAGATGCAAAAGGACAAATAATTGTATTATGTCAGTAATATGAACTGATTATAATAAGCAAGCTCATAAAGTTAAAATCTAAAATATAGGCTGCCAGGTGATAGAATGGAAGTAGAGAATGGGGAGATGGTGCTTAATTTGCGTAGAGTTTCTAATTAGGTTGATTGTTAATGTTTGGAAATGGACAGAGGGAACTGTAGCACATTATTGCAAGTGTAATTAATATTGAATTATGGGTGTGAATGTGGTTGAAATGGGGACGTTTTTGGTCCTGTATGTTACTAGAAGGAATTCTAGAGGATAAAACATGGGTCTGTGGAACACAGTGAATCCCAGAGTGGATGATGATCGGGTTAATAATACAAACATAAGAATGTTATCTCAGGAACTGTAACATAAGTACATCACTAGTACAAGCTGTTAATAATACGGTGGTATATGAGAAAAAATACACCAATGCAAATAGGGACTATAACAGTTATATTTTAATATTCTTGCATCAATTGTAACAAAGCTACCACACCAATGCTATGTGTCAACAATAGAGGGGTATATGTGAATGTTGCAGGTTTTATTCTTATAAAAATGTTGTATGACACAAATAAACACATTTTCTTGTCTGTTAACTGTTTTACTCTGATGCTTCTCTGAAAGCGCATGCAGTCAGGTGCAGGTTAAGGCTTCATCTTCGGCAATAAAATATCTTTATACAAGAAACAAGGCAAGTGTATAAATTATATTCTACCTGTCAATTAACATGACCCTGGTTAGAATATAAAGATGGGACAAAAACAGATGTCTTGACTGACAGCCCTTTTGGACATCTTGAACTTTAAATAGCTACATACTTCTATGGGATATAAATGTTTCCTTGTTGTCATAAGTCTGTTTTCTGGATAAATCGAGCTTTTCCTTGTCACAAGGCTACTGCCCTCAATAGTAGCTAAAAATCTATTAAACCTCCCCACCTGGGGAATTCAAGCTACTCTCACAAGTAATATGGCCAAAAGCTCTGGAATGTAAAAGCCTCACCTAATAAAAGAAAATATGATAGTAAGTCAAATCCTCAATTTCAAAGCTTTCACCTAGGAACTTTATTTCTGTAATAATGAAACTAAGCCTAATTATAATTAATGCCCAAGAGTCACCCCCTGAAAAGCTCCATGTTGCTCAAGTGTGGCCTGTCTCTAAGCCAAACTGAGAAAATGAACTCACTACCTGCCCCTCTACATGGGACATGACTCCCAGGATAAGGCTCCTTGGTGCCAAAGGATTATTACCAAGCATTAATCAGTGATGCATTTGGAGAAACACCTTGATTAAAAGGAGAAATATTAAATAACACAGAGTTTTTATGGGTAACAGACTATTAGTCAGGAGGTCATTCTGGAGGCTATGCTTATGCAGTTCTCAGCCAGATTTCGCAAACTGCCACAGTGTGCCAAGTCTGAAACAAAAGTGCTCCTGAGGTCCCTAGGGACCTCAAGCCACACGGCTACATGACATCAACACCCCTCAGCGGGCTCTATCTGGGAATCTTTACAAAGCTATTTCCCCAACAAACATAGTTATTATTTACTTACAAATCCCTGAATCATGCTTCTTTTACTTCCTTTATTTGAACCTGTATTTTTTTCAATTTACCTGTTAAATTTATTTCTCACAGATTTAAAGCCTCTGGATTGTTCCTATACCCGTTGAGTCCCAAAACTCAGCAGATACATGGTCAACTCCCACTCTCCAGTTCTTTGGGCCTTCCATGGACAACTAACAAAATGATGATGATGATGGATCAGCCCCATCCTGAAAGCAAGGTGTATCTTCAACTGCAAGCAAAACAATTCCATTCCTCTGCCCCGCAGTATCTACATCCCTACTCAGCCTGTAGCAGCCAGAGGGGTCATCGTCCCAAATCCCTCAAGTTTGAGGAATGAATTAAAAATAAGGGGGATTATAACTGCTGACTACAGCAGATTTGTTACTGTAGTTATTATCTTGTGTTAACTGAGTAATTTGTTACATTGCTATTTTAAAAAATGGTTAAATGGACATGATGTATGTAAACTATTCTTAAAAGGTTCAGGGGAAAAATAATGTGCACATGTTAAACATTCATGCATTTGGGTAATGGGTATAAAAGAGTTCTTTGTAATATCCTTGCATCTTCTCTGTAAATTTGAAGTTATTTCAAAATAAAACATTAAAAAAAGAAAGGGTCAAGAGGAACAGTAAAAAAATCATGAATTTATGGATAAAGAATTGCTTCATACAGAAATGGTACAGCTGATGAATGAGTTGATATTTTAGGAATTGGCTAAGCTTTCCAGAAGAGAGGACAATGAATGAGATGAAAGTTATAAAAAATTATAATTTGGAAACGCTTTTTTCTAAAAAATAGGAAATTGATACACAATACTCTTGAAGGTTTGGGGAAGTCAAACATATACCTCCTTCCCTCCAGTTTGGAAACAACTGAAAATCTAAATGAGGATCTAAGTGTCAGCAGTCAGATTTATCCTAGAGAGCTTGACTCTAACCATGGCAGGGCTTCCTATCTCCCACACAGTGTGAATTGATCAACTATTCTCTGGAGATTGTCAGACACTTCCTGTAAATTCCGGGTGGTTTAGTGCTCAAATCCTATCACTTGCCCATTTTCCTCTCTGGGGATTCATTGAAGAGAACGAAGACCAAAAGGGAGCAAAAGAAAGCAAAGAATCATCTTTACCAAAAGTAGAAAGCTCCCTGGTAGAGCTGGATTGGAGAATATGGTAGAGATATAAGCGCAAAGCTGGCTGACCCAGTTGCAGGCAGAGTTGCAGGTCCAGCTGACCCAGGTTTAACTTATAGGGACAGGAAATTGATCCCAAATTCCTCTTCCCAAGGGTGCAGAGTTGAGGCAAGTTACCATGAGACATAACTCGCACATCAACAGTGAACTTTAACAAGTTAATCCAGGCACACAACCTGGCCAGGATATGTCTGGCTGTCATCAAACTCACTAATCAGATAAGCTGTTCCTTGTTTCCTCATTCTCTGAAGAGGGTAGAGAGAGACCAGAAGTGCTCACCCCAATCCCTCATGAGTGGAATGTGGTTAAAGGGAGAGGAAACAGTATGAGCCAGAAGCACAGAGATGTAAAACTGTCTGGATTGTGAGGGAGCTCCAGCAGCCCTGCCTTACTCTGGAGCTAATTTTCAGATGGGTGGTAAAAGATGCAGATGGAAAAATGGGGCCAGGTCATAGAGAATTGTGTTTGACAGCTAACGAGTTTGGACTCTATCCTGTAGGGAAGGAGGGATGAGGAGATTTTTAAGGACATGATCCCATTTATATCTGAAATGCAGTAGTATGCTAGCAGAGATAATTTAGGAAGTTAAATAGCCTAGGCAAAACATGACAAAATCCTAGATTATAGGCAATGGTAAGGCATCATATTTTATTTTGCATAGTTTATTGTAATACCTTGTAGAGAACTGAAACTTGATTAATATAACTTACAGTTTTTCATATATTTTGGCTCCTACATTTAATTTTCAACTTGCTAATCATCTATATCCCTTTATATTGGCCTAAAGGTTAAAATATATGAGGAAAACTTAAATTTAGTTTGCACATGAAATAGCCAAACAAGTCTTTCAAAATGCATCATATTTTCAACACTGAATAGGATCTCCCTTCTTAGGACAGTAATTA
Organism: Choloepus didactylus; assembly: GCF_015220235.1. Taxonomy (NCBI): domain Eukaryota; kingdom Metazoa; phylum Chordata; class Mammalia; order Pilosa; family Megalonychidae; genus Choloepus; species Choloepus didactylus. The sequence goes on along the minus strand of NC_051312.1, from coordinate 115,715,513 downwards.
CACATTCTGTGAAATGCTTATTTTGAACTGCAAAATTTGGTACAAACTGACATAAATCTTATTTCATTTGTCACTAAAAAGCTGAGATCTAAGAGTAAAGAACAAAGCTTCAAATACTGAATGTTTCTTCAGAGAAGCTAGCAGTCTGTTTCTATAATGATAGTCTCAGCATACCTTATAACAATAATAGGTCCAACGCTACAGAGTACTGAAAAATTATATGTGTTTCTGTGCATATATTTCTGATTACAAAATATAAAAGTAATGGATAGACATAATAACATATATGAAAAATATTAAAAATATATAAAGAACATAAAGATCTCACATAATTCCACCATCTAGAGATAACCACTCACTATATTTTGGAATATTTTCTTCCAATATTGAATGAAAGATATTCATATAAGAAAAACTGCAGTAAAGTGACCCTTAACCAAACCCTGAATTCAAAGCCTTTAAGTATTACTGATGGCTATTTCCTTCACAGAGAACCAAAAGTCCCTTTTGCCAGGCTAAAAAAGTTCCTGCTTATATCTGGACCTGTGTATTTACTATGTTTACCAAGAAGCTGAAGGAATTTTTTTTTTCTTTTTACTTGAGGATTACTTAACACATTAGAATGCTTAATATATTAAGAAGAAACTCTGTGCTTTGTGGTGTTTGATTCTGATACTGGCCAATAATTTAATGAAAGACTATTAATGGAGTGATTTGGGAACAATCACAGAACTGTTTTATAGACCAAAAGCACTTGAAGCCTCTCATGGTTTGTGATCAGGCTGAATTCAGGCTGATGCCTCCTAGTGTGTCTATTGAGAGACCCTAATGCTGTTTGCAACAACTGTAAGATTCTTGAGACCCAAATCCCAAGAGTGCCTGGAATTTCAGGCCACGTAGCCAAAAGCAAGTCAGTAAGCCTTCCTGTATCTCTTTCATCAGTAAGATGATAGCAATGGCTCAGGGAAGTGAAAGAAAAACAATGATGGCAAAACACTTTGCAAATACAAGTTCTTAATTGACTGGTCATTAAGGAAACCTATTAGACAATGATGACTCCCTGGAGGCTCCTACCAAGTCACACTTTGCATCTAAATACAAACCGTGTTTCACACAGGCTGTGTATGTGCCATATAAACACCTCCCTGGATAAGTCACTCTACAGAACCATATACCCATCAGTTTTCACTGAACCAAGAGATTAGTGGTTGATGAGCAAATGGGCCAGAGTTTTGGAAATGCCATCCCACCCAGTGCATACCCAAAACATGACTCCCTTCAAAAGACATATGTGATTTTAATTGGTGAAAGTAACTAGTTTCACGATATCGTGAATGGTAACAATGACAATAGCTAACATTTATTTGGTATTACGTGCTAGATTACTTTCTAAATGCTATACAGGCATAATTTCACTTATTTGTCATAAGAACTCTATGAAATAGATTCTATTATAGCCATTTTTACTAATATAAAAAATGATTGGACAGGATGTTGGTTCCTGTCCAATATCACACAGTAAGTAAAGTCAAAAGACTGGCTGGGTGTTGGTTACAGAATGGAATTTAAAAGTGATGACTTCAGTGGGAAGCTGTCTATTTCATTATGTGAAGTTGGAATCTCCTGGCACCCAAACTTGACAGACAGCAAGAAAGAGAAAAATTATGGGCCAATCTCAGAGAGAGAGACAGATGATAAAGCCAGAAAAATATAGATAGATAGATATTACTAGCAAATTGAGTTCTGCAGAATAATCAATTTCTTTTTATCATGACCAAATAAAGGACTTTACTAAAAATATGAGAATAAGGTAACTTTATAAGTTCTCACTTCAATAGTCAAAGAAAAAGAAATCGTACAATCTAGCATTTCCTGATTGTATTTTGCGGGTGTCATAAAGGTTGTTAACAGGTAATACAAGAAAGGAATTTCTGGGATTAAATAAAAGTATTAGAAATTCATGCTATATCTTTCTTCTGGGGATCCATAGAGCAAATGCACATATTAAAAGCTCCAAGAAATTAATTGTAAAATGTCTATTTAACTCAGTTTTACCCAGTGCTTTAAAACTTGTTTAATCACAAATCCAGTTTTTTCTCAGAACACATATTAATATGTTGAGGAATGGGTTTATGAAACACTGATCTAGGGAGATACTAACAAAGCATTTAATAAAATTTGATACACATTCATGATGGAGTCTGAGTCATTTAGAAATATATTGTTTTTAAACTTGAATAGAAATTGTTGACAATTATTAGAGAGAATGATGTAAGGAAACACCACCATCCTTAGCAAGATAAAAAGAGAAATATACAAGGTAAGCACTAAAATGAGACCAGCTTGATAATAAAAGCATGTGGATGAATTACAGGTTGAGGTCATGCCTTGATGACGGAGAAAAGCTAGAATCACACCATCCGATTTTTCCCCTATTGATGAAAAGTGCTAGTACCACTCTAGCTCCATTGGGGACCTTTTCCCTGAAAGCTCTGACTCATGCACGGGCAAACATGTGTTCCCTTGATTCTTTATGCCAAGTAGAGACAGGCTCAAACGTTTAAAATAAAATACACAAAAAAGACTAAAGGAGAAATATGCAAAAAGAGTGGGTAGCAATTCCCAAACAACATGGCATAAAAGAATGTAGTATGAACTCTGGGTTCAAGGACTTTACCCTGCCCTTCCCTGCCTTGCAATCAGAGGTCTTGTTCCAGCTGCACATTACTATTCTGTCCAGCAGTGACTGCAGACCTTGACATTTGGAGTCTTTAAACTCTCGTTCAAGAGAACAAGAAACCTGTTCCCTTTCATTGCAAAACAGAAAACTTATTTCCTTTTTTAGTTCATGTTTGTCAGTGACTAGAGTTGGCTGGAAAGAAGAACCTGCCTCCTACTCAGAGACTGGTATTTAGCATTTGCAGACTTCAACATGCTTCAATAATCAGAATATTCACCAAATATGTGAAACACTCAGATAATAAGGGAGAGAAGGGTAATGCTTCTTTACAGATGTTGTCAAGCAAACGAGCCTCAATGTTACAGACACATTTTCAAACATAACTAGGAAAAACAAAACAAAGGTGGAATCATTCACACATAATATTAACAGTGTACGTATATATCAATTTTCAGTTTATTGTAAATAATAGATATCTAATTTGATCATTTAGGTAACCCTGTTAGGTTGGCATTTCTTATTCATTCTTACAATAAATACTGCTGTAGAGGCTATTCCATGCCAGGCATTTGATAAGCACTCAGGAGGGACATAAAATTAATATGATATTGCTTGCTCTCAAGTGGTTTGCACTCTTACCTGAGGAAACAGGTACCCATTTGTGAAAAGATGCCTTAATGGTTAAAGAGAGATAAGTAATTATCCTCTCCTTTGAGACCTTGCTGCATGCTGCTTCCTCTGCAAGTCACTGTTAACAGGGGTCAAAAGAATGCCCCTGTGCTTAGAGTAGCGTTTCTTTCTGCTGGCCGGGAAGTACAAGTCAAGAAGGGGCCTCAGAATTTTTTGTGTTCCTGACAAGTTGTCCCACTCCTACCTGCTCCAAAGAAAAGCAGTCTCATAATCACTTTCTACCACAGAACCCTCAGGATTCAGCCAATCTCATCTGCCCTCTCTCTTTGCTCATTCAATTACTACAATTATCCCAGGACTCACAGGCATCTCTTATTCCTTGGATTCTAATCTCCATGTGACTCTCTATTTTGCCATTTGTGACTCCATATCCTATCTCTCTGCAACTTCTGAAACCCTGACATGTGCTGTATGGAATGAACAGTTCATCTTTCCATTTTTCCTTCACCTTTTTTGTTCCAGTGGAAACCATGTTCTCTGGTTCTCCTGACTCAGCTTTCCTTGCATCCTGATGTAGTAGGCTGTCACTCTCGTCAGGACCAATTCATTAATCTCACTGTCCTTTGTCACCTCTTTACAGGACTTAAATTCCAATTATTTCTTTCTATATACCCTCTGAGAGGACACAAAGACACTCAGAGAGGAGGCCACTGGAACCAGAAGCTGAAAGCAATGAAACCCAGGAGCGAAGAACCAGCTGACTCCGGCCATATGCCTTGCTATCTGACAGAGGAACCCCAAATGCCAGCAGGCTTTCTTCAGAGAAGGTATCCTCCTGTTGATGCCTTAATCTGGACATTTTCATGGCCTTAGAAATAAACTGTAACTTAATACATCCCCATTGTTAAAAGCCAACCCATTTCTGGTATATTGCATTTTGGCAGCTTTAGCAAACTGGAACACCCACCTCTCATTTTCTTTTCTCTAGAGTCATTATACTCACTTGGCTAAACCCAAATCTTGATTAAATTTAACTCCCCACCTACTCTATGTCTGCATAGCCAGAGGAAAGCACAACATCATGCTTACATATTTCTAATTAAATTCATGAGCACTAACTCAAGTGAGCTGTTAACACTGCCTGGTAACCATTAACCCATTTATTTTCTGGCTCTTCTAGATAACTATTTCATACCATCTTTTCTCTGCTAAAAGCTCTGGCACCTCTACCCCTTCCTCAGTCTTAGATGATGACCTTCAGTTGCTATGTAACTGAAAGAATAGAAGCAATCAGTAGAGAACTCCCATAAGTTCCCACCAACACATCTACCCAGTTACCTGCATCTGTGTTCATTCTCTACTTTTCCTGTCAGTTGAAGCCAACCACTACTTAAGCACTGGTTTAGTTGGCTCTCAAATATTTGAGAGCATGTCTCCAGCTATTATTCCCTCTCTCTGCTTAATTGCCAGTTTCTTCCCCTCCTTTGGGATCTTTGGCATAGCATCCAAACATCATTTCTCTAATTCAAAAACAAACAGCAAACGAAGTACTTTCTCAGCTTTCCTTTCCCTTACAGCTACTCCTCCATTTCTCTACTCTTTTTTTATAGCAAAATTTCTTAAAAAAAATAGTTTATTACTTGCTTTCTCCAAATATTCTCTTCCCATTCTCTGTTAAAACTGCTCCAATTAGACTTTGTCTCTGACACTTATTATAACTGCTCTTGCAAAAGTTACCATTGTACTTTATATCCAGCTCTCCATTCTCATCTTACTTGGTGTTATCAGCGTCATTTCACATAAGGAATCACGTTCTTCTTTTTGAAATTCTTTTCCTGACTTCTGTTTCTTCTCCATCCTAAGTTCCTGTACCTAATCAATTTCCTTTGATAATTCCTTTTTTATTCCCAAGACCTCCAGCCTTTGTGGTGCCGCACTTCTATAAACTGTTTCCCACCAACACTTACTCTGTGATGATCTAATCTCATGGCTTTCATCATTATCTATATGTTGATGACTCCATCTCTAGCTCTCTGCTAGAGCCCTCTGTTCCCATCTCATATCCAACTGCCTTTGGACATTCTTGTGGAGACACGGAAGGCCCCCTGGCTTAACAAACTATAGAGCAGAGCCTCCCCAAAGCTACAGATGTCTGAAGGTGGACTAGGGAAAGGCCAAAAGCCTTGCACGTCTGAAAGCAGACAGCAATTTAGATGAGGGAATAATCTCCGAGCTCTTGCTGGGCTCCTTCTGTCCTCCTGTCTCCTGCCTCTTGCCCCCTGCCCCTGCAGTTTCCTGTCTAGCTCCCAAAGAAATTGTCCCCTGAGACTAAAGATATGTAAATACACCTCATGGCTTTAGAGAGAATGTACCCCTCCCTCAGATACCTGCGGACAGTCACGTAGGAGACTACCTTGTATGCTATAAAGACCTGTAGAAATGAGTAGAATAAAACTTTCTTTTCGCATGGACACTGAGGACAGAGTTGTGCTCCTGTTCTTTCACACATTCTCAGTTGGATAGGGTTCTCACTTAAATTCTCCACCTTTCCAAACCTTTTTCTGTAAGCATTCCCATTTGGTAAGTGCCAATTCCATTCTTCCAGTTCTTCCAGTACTTTAGGTCAACAATCTTAGAGTCATCCTAGTCTCCTTTGTATCTCACAATCCCAACTATCGAGAAAATCCTGTTATTTCTACCTTCAAAACATGTTTAGAATCACACCACCTCTCACCACCTCTACTACCAAACACTCTGGTCCAAACCACCCTTATTGCTTGCCTCGATTTATAAAATAACACCTTAACTTGTCTACCCTGCTTCTACCATTAAACTCCACATCTCATTTTTTACACAGTTATTGTAATTCTTTAGGAAATAACTTTGAATCATGTCTAACTCCTCAATCTCTTCAAAGGCTTCCAATTTCACTCAGAATGAATCAAAGCACTTCAATGACCTCTAAGTCCCTCCATCTTCCACTCTCCCACTACCTTTGCAACACATCTATCCCATCCCTCCCTGCTTACTTGGTTTCAGCCACACTAATTTCTTTGCAGTTTCTCAAATGAATAGGACTTTTCTGATCATATTATATGGATTAGAAACCATTACTCCTAGTTTCTGGCACTTTTTATTCCATTTACAGTGCTTTATTTTCTCTACATTACACTTAACAATCTGATAAACTACATACTTTTAAAATAATTTATCACAGTATCTGAATGCCCCCAATAAAATGTAAATTATTTGATACAGGGACTTTGCCTTGTTCACTGCTGAATCTCCAGCACCGAGAAAAGTGCTTGGCACATAGTAGGCAATCCAAAATATGTATTGAATGAATGGTAACTCAAAAAGTTTATTGGCTTCGTTCTCTTTAGTGCCAGACCAATATATGCAATTGTGTACAGCACTTTGTCAGACAGAATTTCCAAAGGCACCTATATATAACTCCCTCCCAAACTGCTCATTTTCTTACATCTTTTTATTGTCTCTTTCCTATTTCTATCTTAATTAATGGTGCCCCAATCCAATCTGAGCCTGAATGACACACACTCCCTCATCTCACGTTCCATTGTCCAGTTTATCAACAGAGTTCTGTTAACTCTACCTCTTCAATATCCCTCAAGTCAATCTCTCACTTTTCAAGTTCACTGCCAGTGCCAACATTTAGGCACCCATTTTTCCCCCTCCAGACACTTATGATACTCTTTTAACTAATATTCCTGGCTCTCTTCTCATCTTTCTCAAGTCTATCCTTCAATCTGTTGGCATAATGACTAATAAAATACTGGAAATGCTTTGCTGCCTTTGTTCCTACATCATCCTTTGTATACTTTTGTTAAAGAACTTTTCACAGTGTATTTCAATTACTTATTTCCTAATTGCTTTTTCTCCATTAACCGACAGGGCACTCTACCAGAGTAACCGAAGCTCATAGTGACAACATAACTTGTGTATGTTCTCAGTAAGTGGCCAGACCCAGGTTTGTGATTTCTACTACAGGACACTTCGTCCCTACATAAATACATACATACATAAATAGATAAATAAATAAATATTCTTTTTCCCAAAGTAAAATTTTATTTATGGAATGTTAAGTGGAGAAATTAAGATAGCCATTTAACTGGGAAAAAATCTCACCCTTTGATTTAGTCATCTGGAATTTGAGGTGAGAACTTATTTATTGCATAATTATTTGTTTTATTCCTGATGAGAGTCCCAGTATTTAGAATAGCAACTGGTACACAGTTGGGGCTCAATAAATTTGTTTTTGAAGTAAATGAATAAATGAGTGAATAGTTCTAGTATGTTTCCAGTCTGACATAAAATTCATATTTGAAACTGTGAATTAATGCTCACATTAGGAATTTCAAATTCCTATACAAGTAAAACAGGCAAAATATTCAAATGGAAATTTAGCTTTTATTTTATACAACTTTCCTGTTGTATGCACATTTTGACATACTCAAAAGCAAAATGGAGAATAGGGAAAACCTTTAGCTAAATATAAAGGTCATCTCACTACCCCAAATCTTTTATGTCATTTATTTTAGTCATTACACCTGGAGTATATATTTTAATTAAAATATACCTTATATTTGTGTATATATATACACATATATTTAATTAAATGTGCATATTTTAGTTACAAATATTAACGTGATCGAAATATCTGGATTCATTTATCATTTCTCCACTTTTCTTTACAGGTATAGACAAGGACTCATACCACAAAAGAACCATCTTGGTAGGCAACCAAAAATGAAGAGCTGCAACAATATATTATCTTTCTCTTTTTCCCAAATGTCTGTTTACTTTTGTGTTGCCCCTCAACTTTTTTTTAAAGTTTAGGAAATGAGGCACTTGTTTACTTTCATGCCTGTAATAACTGAAAGGCATTGACATAGATCCCTCATGGTTTAAAAAATATATTTTATTTGTTTGTTTAACAAAGCAATCTTTTCTTTGTTTAGAAGAGCTTTGAAAGAGCTGAGCTCATACCTGTATATGACTACATAATAAACACTAACTTATCTGTTATCTTTTTGATATAATGATTTTCACTTATCATCAGATTGATTGACAATTGTATAGGGTGACTGACAAAGATAAAAAGAATAACATGGGCATATAAATTAGATATTGTTCCTCCAGAATTGAAGATATAAACCTCAGTAGAAGTAGGGCAAAGTTCATTTTATTTCTTCAAAGTAAATTAGGAAAAAAGCAAAAGAAATGGCATAAGTCAGGCTTTCAGCAGACTCCAAATCCAAATACAGGTGAATATATGATCTTTGAAAAGACAGGAAAATGCCACTGTCATAAGGAGTGATATATGAAGAAATTTTATTTCCATTTATATTGAACAGAAGAATTGAAATGGCATGCCTTGAATAGTATATTCAAGGGCAAGGCATCTTAAATTCCCAAGGCTATAATTTTCATGATGGCTGTTATTTTGAAACTTTACTTTGAAAATCCTGGGTTTAATCTGATCTTTATTGAGCTCTGGCTGATTTAGCCACATCTGTTTTCCTATTTCAACAAAACATTATTCTAAATTTAAGACTACTGAAAGATCTATACATGGAGGGTATCATTTTCATATGCCATGAGCATAGTACCGAAATTCCAGTTACAAGTGACAAATAATGGAATCAGTATTTAAAAAATTAGACAGGAACTAAACCAGATCTCAACTTAGAGAACAGCAGAGATACATCTAACAAAGTGGATGACGGACCATTATTTAGAACCAGTCTCTAAGCTATGATTGAAATAAAAAGGAAACAAAAGGTCATAAACCCAAATGGGAGGTGAAAAATTAGGAAATAATACCAGGAACTGCAAGTGTGACTGTAGCCAAATTTATTAGTCAGAAAAGAGCACAGTGAAATTATAAATAAAGTTAGAAGGCAGTAGAAAAAGCAGTTTCACTCTTCTTGTAAGATACTGAACCATATTAGCTGTGCTGGACAAGTCACAGATGTTTAATAAATATCAGTGATGGAAAGGAATAGGAAAAATGATCCAGCCTAGTTCTCATAACTTTATGGGAAGAGGCATGTTTGTTTTATAATGGAGATTTAAATATAATTCTTATCTCTTATATCCAACATAAGAACTCATTTCCAACATGGAAACAGAAATATTCCCAATTACAATTTCATCCCTGTTGCCTCTTTATGTCTTTAATACAGCTAGAGAAAATACGCTAACTTTTACACTAAACATCTAAAGTGAATCAATTAATCAATCAACAAATTAATTAAACCAATGATTGTTAAGAATTATCTCCAGACTAGACACAGTATAAGTACTAAATATGAAGGAGATGAAAAAGTTGGAGGGCCAACATGAACAAATAATTGTAATGGCCTTATATTTGGGATAGTGTAAAACACAATAAAATACTATTGAAATACGGTGAAAGTTGCTTTGCTTATGTTGGTTAGGTGAACTGAGGGCCATGGGAAAGCTTTTTGGGGAAAGATCACTTGAGCTGGATCTTGATAATTAAATCAAAGTTAGATTAGCAGGGACTGGTAAGGGCTGATGATGATTAGAATGTGCACTTTTGTTATCCAAACACTTCTCTGCACAGCTACAATGAACTAGGTATGTTCTAGTTTGCTAATGCTGCCAGAATGCAAAGCACCAGAGACAGATGGGCTTTTATAAAAGGGGGTTTATTTGGTTACACAGTTACAGTCTTAAGGCCATAAAGTGTCCAAGGTAACACATCAGCAATTGAGTACCTTCACTGGAAGATGGCCAATGGTGTCCAGAAAACCTCTGTTAGCTGGGAAGGTATGTGGCTGGTGTCTGCTCCAAAGTTCTGGTTTCAAAATGGCTTTCTCCCAGGACACTCCTCTCTAGGTTGCAGTTCCTCAAAAATGTCACTCTTAGCTGCACTTGGGATACTTGTCCTCTCTCAGCTTCTCTGGAGCAAGAGTCTGCTTTCAAAGGCTGTGTTCAAAATGTCTCTCATCTGCAGCTCCTGTGCTGTCTTCAAAGTGTCCCTCTTAGCTGTAGCTCCTCTTCAAAACATCACTCATAGCTGCACTGAGTTCCCTCTGCCTCTCAGCTCATTTATATAGCTCCACTGATCAAGGCCCACCCTGAATGGGCCTCCAAGGAAATATCTAATCAGAGTTACCACCTACAGTTGGGTGGGGCACATTCCATGGAAACACTCAAAGAATTCCTATCTAATCAGCACTAAATGTCTGCCCCACAAGATTGCATCAAAGATAATGGCGTTTGGGGGACATACTACATTCAAACCGGCACAAGGTAGTTTGTTACATGTTAGGGTTATGAAGGCGAATAACACATGGCTGCTGATATAGGAATTTCTAGTCTATTGAAGTCAATTGAAAAAACATATTATTTTATTAAAAGTTAAGACTACAGTTTATTTTCTAATTAAACATTAACCATGTCAGGCACTGGCCTATGTGCTTTACATTCATTACCTCATTTATATCCCTATCACCCACTTACTAATTTGTGAAACTGAGGCTTGGGAAAGTTAATTTGCCCAAAGACATACAACCAGTGAGATTTGGAGGCTGAATTTTTTTCAGGGAATACCACCCTTTAAGGGGAACACAGAGGAAAAAGAGATTCTCTAAGCAGATTCTGCAGGGTTATAGCCTGCCCTCCTAAGTTCATATTTCATTTGTTTTGATAAAAAGTGAGATTAAGGGAAAAAGTCCTGCTCAGTACATTTGTTTTTGAATGTAATTGAGTTGTTGGGAGAAACAATGAGTCATTTTTTTAAATCTATTTTGAAAAGGCACCTTTCTTTCATCTTTTTTTCTTGATATATGTAAGGAATTTAAAAATACCTATTATTTGTATATTATTTGTATCTACATCAGCTTTTAACTCATTTTTTTGATTTAACTCTTCTGATTTCCATCCTAGTAATTCTGTGTCAATTTCTGACATTTCACCCACTGGACCAAGTTTTGCTTTTGGTGATACTTCCATCTCTGAACCCATTTTTGGTACCATTTAAAAATAATCAAAATCAAATGACATTATAAATTGAATTTGAGAGAGAACCATCTTTGAAATTAGATAAAACATTGTATTTCTTAATTTTTTTTATTTATTTTGAAATAAATTCAAAGTTACATGAATAGTTGCAAAAACAATACTAGCCCCATACACGGAATATGTATGAGGCTAGTACATAGCCCCGATAGCTCAAACAACCAACTTTAACATGCTGTCACTTCGCTATTTCTTTCCCTCCCTCTCTCTCTTCCTATCTATCATCCATCATCTATTGTTCTATCTTCTGCACATATGAGAGCTAGCTGCACACATCCTTGAACATACACTATAATTCACGTATATACTTCCCATGAACAAGAACATTCTTTTATGTAATTCCATTAAGCGCAGCTAAGACGTATAAGAGATTCAGCAATGATACAAAGCTTACATTCTATATTTCCTTTTCCTTATGTCTCAACTGTGTCCCTTTGAGCCACCTGTCCTCTATCCTCCAATCCCATCCAAGTTCATCCTTAGCATTCAATTGTCGTCTAGTTAGACTTTTTTTTTTTTTCAGTTGTGGAAACATATATACAGCCTAAATCTTCCCATTCCACCCCCTCCCTAGCCTTCCATTAGTGGGATTAATCACCTTTAGAATGTTGTAATGCTCTTTCCCACCATCCATTACTAGAAATTTCCCTTCACCTCAAACAGCAACCCTACACTCATTTCTTAACTCCCCATTGCCCCTTCCCCCATTTCTCTTAACCCAAACTCTACTTTTCATCTCTATGGTTATATTCCCTGGTAATTTCTTTGTGTTTACTGTGGAGCTTAAAATTAACCTCTTAAATCCCTATCAGTCTTGTTTTTCTTTGATACCACCTTCACTTCAATAGGGCACATAAACTATGTTCCTATACTCCTTCATTCCCCCACCTTTATATGGTTGTCTAAAATTACATATTTTACATTGAGTTCAAAACCACTGATTTGTCCTTAAAGTTTGTGTATTTTTTATCATGTAGGAAGTAAATAGTGGAGTTACAGTTCAAAAATTATTAACTTCTATTTGTATTCCATTGTGGTTGGAGAATGTGCTTTGAGTATATTCAATTTTTTTTTTTTTTTTAATTTCTTGAGGCTTGTTTTATGTCCCAGCTTATGGTCCCTTCTGGGGAAAGATCTGTGATCACTAGAGAAAAATGAGTGTCCTGGTGATTTGGGATGTAAGGTACTATATATGTCTGTTAAAATTCTCTGTATCTCTCTCTCCTTTCTTTGTTTCTCTGTTGGTAGGGCTCCCTTTAGAATCTGAAGTAGGGCAGGTCTTTTATTGGCAAAGTCTCTCAGCATTTGTTTGTCTGTGAAGAATTTAAGCTCTCCCTCAAATTTGAAGGAGAGTTTTGCTGGATAAAGTATTCTTGGTTGGAAATTTTTCTCTCTCAGAATTTTAAATATGCCATGCCACTGCCTTGTCGCCTCTATAGTGGCCACTTAGTCTTATGTTGTTTCCTTTGTATGTGGTGAATTGCTTTTCTCTTGATGCTTTCAGAACTTGCTCCTTCTCTTCAGTATTTGACAGTCTGATCAGAATATGTCTTGGGGTGGGTTTATTTGGATTTATTCTATTTGAAGTTCGATGGGCATTTATGCTTTGTGTATTTATATTGTGTAGAAGGTTGGGGAAGTTTTCCCCAACAATTTCTTTGAATACTCTTTCTAGACCTTTACCCTTCTCTTCCCCTTCTGGGACACCAATGAGTCTTAAGTTTGGACGTTTTATTTTATCTATCATATCCCTGAGATCCATTTCGATTTTTTATTTTTTTCTCCATTCTTTCTTTTGTTCTTTCATTTTCTGTTCTGTGGACTTCTAGGACACTGAGATGTTGTTCAGCTTCCTCTAGTCTTGTATTGTAAATATCCAGAGTCTTTTTAACTTGGCCAACAGTTTCTTTTATTTCCATAAGATCTTCTATTTTTTTATTTACTCTTGCAATGTCTTCTTTATGTTCTTCTAGGGTCTTCTTTATGGCACTTATATCCTGGGCCATGTCTTCTATGTCCTTTAAATCCTTTGCCATGTTTTTGTTCCTCGATTGCAGTTCTTTGATTAATTGTGCGAGGCTGAGTGTTTCTTCCGAAATCTTGATTTGTATGTTTGGAGTTGGATTCTGTATATCGTCTGGTTTTATCATATGCATTAAGATTTTCTGTTGTTTTTGGCCTCTTCGCATTTGTTTTGCTTGATAGGGTTCTTTCAAGTCGTAACAAAAAAAAAAGGATATTGATCTAATTTTTCAGAGACATAATTTGGTGACGTACACTTTCTCTAACTAACCAGCAGATGGCGTCTGTGAGTCACCTATATCCCTCAAGTCAGTTCACAACCTTGTTCCTGCGATGCGTGGGGAAATGATTCTTGTGGGTTCAGTTGGAGAACTCAGTTTGGGTGTGTTGCTGGAGCCGTCCGCCCTGAATGTGGGGCGTGTGTACGGGTGGCCAGGGAGGAAGGGCAGTTCTAATGTTCAAATCCCCCTGGTTCCAGGAGATTCCAGGCCACTGCAAGAGTCTAAGCCTTCATTTCAGTTTGGCCTCAGACCCTCTCTCTCGCTGCTCTACAAACCACCGGACTTGGCATAGCACCCCTGGGTTCTCCGAGCAGGTCCCCCCTCCCAGCTATGATCCTCCAGGAGCTCAGCCGAGGGAATGCTGTGCTACATCACCAGTGCACGCCGTCCCTCAAGGGAAGCCCTGGGCCGCCGTGCCGTGCCGCAGAGCACTCTCAGCTCGTTTCAGAATGCAGAATGTCTGAGGCTGTCTTTACTGCAATGCCTTGAGGGCTGAGAACAGCTGAGGTTTTCTCCAGAGAGAGAGAGAGAGAGGGACAGAAAAACTCCCAGGTTCACCTGTCAGCCAGAGATAGCACCCAATCCTCTGGGCTCTCTATCCTGAGACAGATATGTCCCCCGATTCTCCCAAGGTCAGTTGTCACCAAAAGCCTCTGTCTGCTTGTTGAGGATTCGCTGTCTGTATTGAGCAGTTAATATTAAAACCTCACTTGGAGCTGGGCTGAGAGAGCGCACGGCATGGCTTCTGTGAGGGAGGGGCTCTCGGCTCTTGGCTCTCTGCTCTTAGCACAGGTCTGCAGTTTTACTTACAGATTTTATGCTGTGATCTCGGGCATTCCTCCCAATTCAGGTTGGTGGATTATGAGTAGGCAGTCACGTTTGTCTCCCCGCTGTTATTCCAGGTTATTTACTGGTTTTTTGTTCATTTATGAATTGTTCTGGGGGAGACTAAGTCTTCCACTTCTCTCTATGCCACCATCTTCCTGTATTGCTTAATTTTTTACTCTAGTTACTAGCAAATAGCTGATTACATGTCCTTGGTAACCTCCCAATGGAATTAATATCAGTAACAAAGGGGCAAATCATTTGTCTCCTCCCAGATCACAGGGTAAAGGGGGTCAAGCTCATTGCTGAGAACAAAAAGCAGCTTAAATAATGCTGAGGGAATGAGTGAAGGAGAGGCACTGTGGCTGCATTTATAACTTTACATGTTCCTTGGTGAATTGTATCAGGGTCAAATTATCCATTCCAGGTTCAAGAAGCCCTTGCAGATGCATTGTCAATGCAAAAGTATTTTCTCTGTAGCTGTCTGTTATTAGAGATAAACAGGGAGTTTGGCTTTTTCAACTTTTCATGTACCATTTTCACTGGCATTATATGAGCAGAATCTCTATGAAAAACTGTATTTTCAAGGGAAGAAAAATTAAATATGCTAGGCTGATTTTGACAACAAACTCAAATGAATCCCATTAGCCAGCTGGACCTCTTAAATGGAACAGTTAATCCTTCCATGTTGGCAATTCTTTTCATATCTGTTGGTGACAGTACATTTTGTGCAGAGAATAGCTAAAAGCAGACAGCCTGTGTGAAGGGTGACAGGGGTTGAACTCTCCATTAACTGCATATGTAAGTTGCTATTCATCATTAAAGTCATTGCCAATGACTGCACATAAACCTCAGTGCATATAAGTCCTTTTAATCTATGTGGTCATCTTTGAGAGGGTTAAGGACTGATTACCAAATAGCTGTCATATGCATTCTTCATTTTGTAATACAATTAAAATTAATAATCACATACACTGTTATATTATTTTATGGACACTTAAATATTATTTTATGAAAGCTTAAGTATTTTATACCGTATAATTAAACTCTA
Organism: Choloepus didactylus; assembly: GCF_015220235.1. Taxonomy (NCBI): domain Eukaryota; kingdom Metazoa; phylum Chordata; class Mammalia; order Pilosa; family Megalonychidae; genus Choloepus; species Choloepus didactylus. Next base: position 115,699,954 of record NC_051312.1, on the reverse strand, counting down.
TAACAACCCCATAGAGAAAGTAATACTAAAAATAAGAATATATGAGTTGATTTTGTATTTGTGCAGAATAAATAAAAAATACTAGTTTTCTTTCATACTGAAAGGAAAAACTGGAGTACTCATAAGTGTTAAGATTTATCAAGGCAGGTAGGTTGTGTCTGAGGCAAAAACTTTCTTTGCAAAATGGTCTCTTTCTTCAACATTAGAACCTCTGCTGCATTAATAATAGTGCATCATTTGGCTTCAGTTGTAAAAAGTGCAAATGGAACATTTAAGGCTTTTATTGCTTAGTTACTCCAAATTTAAGCATAATGTCACATGGTATCCTTAAAAGATAAATATGATTCATCCAAAGTGCTAAAGTGTCTTCACTAGCAAATTTATTTTAAGAAAGTGCAGAATAGATCAATTCATGAAATCTCTATGTAAAAATAAAGTATGAATGCCAAAACATATATTTTAGAAGCTGAAAATTTCAGAGTAAAAAGTATTTAAATAGGCAAGAGCAGCTGATTCTACTTTCTCAACTCAGCACAATTGCTACTTCTATTGCCCCCACTACTCTTAACTCCCCCCACGACTACCAGCACCTACCCTATGTGGAGCTTTTAGGATGTGCCGGGCAGGCTCCATATGAAATGCCTTACATACATTATCACTTTTATTTAATTCTGAAAATAATTCTATTAAGTTTTCTAGTGGTGTCAGCCAGAGCTCAACTAGGAACATTGATGAAGGCCAAATTTACTATGTATGATTTGCCTTTTCTTTTCCTCAACATCCTCAGATGTTCAGTGTTCTTACTGTCTCAAGGCCTCCTCTCAGTAATGAATGTTAGGACTTTTTGCAGGCTCTCTAAACTCTGCCTCTGCACATGCTTATCCTTTTCCAATCTCTCTTTGCCCGTCTTTCCAGGCTGAATTAAACGGTCCTTCTAAATGGTCCTCTGTACATGCTTCCACCGTGATTCTTATCACTAGGGTGCTGGAATAATCTCTGTCTCTGTATTCCTTCCTTGGCCCCACCCCTCCTAGACTACAAGGCAAACGTGAATTTTAAACTTTCAGATTCCCATTCCTGAGCCCATTGTTCAGACATTTGTTTTTTTAAATAGTCTCTTCCTTTGGTTTTCTTGTCGAACATGCCTTTGTTCTCCCCGCCTACCTCTCTGGTCATTCTTTTTTCTGTTTTTATTTTTAGTCTTTGGGTCTTGTTCCTTCTCATTTGTACTCTCCCTCTAGGCAATTACACCCACCTAGTTTGCTTCCAGTACTGTCTACATGCCAAAAATTCCATCCAGTCTTTTTTTCTCCATTGTCTATTTAACATAGACATTCGGATAACTCATAGATATCTCAAACTCAACAAATCCAAAACCTAAGTATTGCTCTTTCTCCCTACCCCTTCTCAGAGCCATTCTTCCTTCCATATCTTCATCTCAGTCAAAGGCACACCTCTCCACCCAGTTGCCCAATCCCTCACACTTCTCGTCCAATCCTTATCAAGCTCTGCTGTGTTTACCTTCATCACACATCTCAACTCCTTCCTTTCTTCTCTCTCCTCCACCAACACTCTAGTCCAAGCCACCATCTTTATTCACATCCATTCTTGCTTCCCTCCAACTCATTTCACACAAAGCCAGGGTAAACTTTCTAAATAACTAAAAACAACTTAAGTAAGATCAAGTGACTCCCACGTTTAATTCTCTTGTCATTACCCTTAGGATAAAAGTTACCTTACATTTTAAATTTGAATTTGAGTGTGATCCCTTAGATAACCCTTTGCTCAGTTCCCATCTTGATAACACCATCACATAAAAATCATTAAGAACATATTATTCTTACTCCAAAGGCATTGTTTTATCGATTTTTTCTAAAGGTTTTTATGGGAGATGATAGATAAACCTACCTTAAAATCAATCAACAATAAATTATAAAAATCCTATTTAAACTTCCCATTTTTTCCCCACTAAAATTCAACTCTCTGGGGATGGTACTGTATATTTATCTCCCCACCTCTCCAAAAACATAACCCTTCTCCTCTCTAGGATATTTATTCTGGTCTCCTGCACACACTTACTTTTTAAAATCTTATCTAATAAATCCTTTTTAGGTTCTAATGAATTGGAATAGCTAGCAGTAAATACCTGAAATTATCAAACTACAACCCAGAACCCTTGAATCTTGAAGATGATTGCATAAAAATGTAGCTTATGAGGGGTGACAATATGATTGGGAAAGCCCCATGTGGATCACACTCCCCTTTGTCCAGTGTATGGATGGATGAGTAGAAAAACAAGGGCAAAACAAAAAAAAAGGCACCCAGTGTTTTTTACTTTGTTTTCACTTTAATTTTTGTTCTTATTACTTTTATATGTGTGGTAATGAAAATGTTCAAAAATTAATTTTGGTGATGGATGCACAACTGTATGGTGACACTGTGAACTGACTATACGCTCTGTATGACTGCATCGTATGTGAATATATCTCAATAAAATTGAATTATTAAAAAAAATCTTATCTAATAGTGTGCACCCTTAGCAAGGTAAAAACTGACAAAAAGTAAACTCAGCCAGTGACTCCCTGTGGGCCCTCCAGCACATACGAGCAACTCCTTCATTTACCCTGTCATACCTGCCCTGCACGGCCTTACTTGATCACACCTTTGCAGTCTCATATTTTGACACTGGATACTTTTCCCCTTGCTCACCCTGCTCTTTCCTATGTCAGTGCTTTTACAGTATGGATTTATCATAAAGGCCCAAGGACATGGACTGGATTTATTGTGTTTGCTGCTATATTCTAGTGCCTAACATACCGTCCAGTACGTAGCTGCCATTCAAAGAAATGTACTGAATAAACAAGTAAATGAAAGAGAGAATTAAGAAAGGAATGAAATGAATGAAACAAGCTTTTGAAGTACTGTCTTGCAATTATTTGCATTTTAAGCATCTTACATAAAGGAAATGCACATAGCAATGAGAAAGCGTGGGTCTTATTTGGATGTGTGCAATGTGTTTGTGATGTGTGTTGCACTTTCTTTTGGTAAGAGAGGTTACTTACTTATTCTATTTATGGGTATCCTTGGCTCTGATATGAACCAACATCTGTGGAATTTAGTATATATTTTCAATTCATGATTTCCATTCTAGATACCTGTTTAGGAAAGTTGTGCTAATCAGGTAAAAAAGAGACAAACTTAAAAAATAAAATTCAGACTTGTAATACAGGATTCTCTCTTTGTTACATCCTAATCATAGTTGCCATGTGGTTATGAGAAAAGGGTATGAACCTGAACTGTGATATTTAATTTGATAATATTACCATCTTCTATGATATACAACTTCATGGGTCTTTGTTTATTATTTGGAGAAAGTTTTTCACTGCATGCAGAAGTGGCTAAAAGAACTTCTGTGCCTCCCAAGAAAATCAGAAAATATTCATGCTCAAAGAGCCACATATTTACATCATTCTTTGGAAGGCCTGATGAAAATTGGCTTTATTCATACTTCTAAACAACTGCAGTTTTATCTGATTGCAATTTCTTTTCTCATTCTTCAGAGGAATTTTGATTTGAAGAATGCCTGTACATACATGGAAAAATGGAAACATAGAAAAATGGTCATAGAGTGGCAAATAACTCTTGTGGGTCCATTGGGCAGGAGAAAAACAAATCTACCTTGAAAATGCATCTTGCAATTTCAGGTTAAATTTCTAGCTGTGATACAAAAGAAGATGCCCAAAAGGGGTGCAGCCCCTCTAAAATGTGTCCTAAATTGGCACAACCCTCCATCAGCATATTTTGTAATTCCATCCTTCAAAATCCGTCTATCCATCCTCCATTCATCCATCCATCCATCCATCTATCATCTATCCATCTATCCATTTAATTATTTCCTCATTCAGGAGATACTTGCTGCAAATCTATCCTATTCCAGGCACTGTGCAAGTTACTAGGATATAATGAGGATCAAGGCAGATATATTCCCTGACCTCATGATGCCTACTTTCTACTGGGGAAAACATAATTCTTAAACAAATTATTGCATAAATTTAATTAACTGAAATTGTAGCAAGTAGTTTAAGTTAAGAGCTTTAATTAGAGTATGTGGTGAGAGGTGAGATTTAACCCAGTCTAATACAAATTCAGAGAATTTTCCCTGGGGAAGTAATATTTTATATGAGACCTGGTGACAGGAGTTAGATAGATAAAAGGGGGTGGGGGGTGGGGAGTAGGAGTGCGGGTGGAGAGAAAATATTCCAGATAGAAGGGACAGCACATAAAATAAAAGATCTCTCTAAGGCAGGAAGGAACATGATACCATTAGAGGTTTTTTGTTTTTGTTTTTGTTTTGTTTTGTTTTGTTTAGTCTTTTCCAGAGGTTACCCTCATTCTTGTGTCATGGTCCTCTTCCTCCATCTTCAAAGCCAGCAATATTGCATCTCTTTGTCATTAGCAACCTTAACTCCATCTGTAACTTTAATTCCCTTGTGTCATGTAAACTAACATATTCACAGGTTTTGGGAATTAGGAAGCAGACATTTTGGGGAGCCATTTTTCTGCTTACTACAAATCTGAAAGATCTATAGGACAGAGAATTGATTGCACTTAATGAATGATTAGATGTGGTAAAAGATGAAAAGGACATATCAAATGTGACTCAAGTTTCTGATTTATGCATATGGATATACAGTATTTCTGTTTCCTGTGACAGTAAGAATAGAGGAGAAATTGAGGAATGAAGTGAAATTTGGTTCATGTTTGGGCTTGCTAAATTTGAGGTATCTGTGAGACAGCCAGCCAAATGGAGATATTTAGCAAGCAATTGGATATATCAGTCTGTAGCTCAGAGTAGATGTTTGGGGTTGGAGAGACATATTTTGAGAGATGGATATATAGATGATAATTAAAGCAATAGAGATTATCTGAAGGGATGGTATAAAAGAAGTGAGTCTGAGATTGAGAGTGGTCATTATTCCTACACTAAGAAAGTCCATTTATGAAAGATTTACTATTCATATGGCTTTCTATTTCCTTGATTCCTATCTTGATCTTATCCTCTTCCAGGTAGTGAAAACTCCTTTGCAACTAAAACTAATTTGTCCCTGCTGGACACCTACATGACTAACTTTTCACACAAGGGGAGCAAATTGTATCTTCCAAGCAAAATAACATTGTTTACTACTATGAAAACCAAGAAAGTGAAAAGCAGGAAGTTATGGCTGCTTTTGAGGATGGTCCCCTTTACTATTACCACTTCTAGAATCTGGAAGGACAGGTGGCATAAATGAGGTGGTTGGAGCACATTTCCCCACTTTCTTCTCTATGGCATGCTATCTTCAATTCTCAGCCACAGCATACTGAACTAGCTATTTAGAACAGTGATTTCTGAGCAAGCAGCATTGGCAATGGCCTGGGTTCTTGATAGAGATGCAAATTCTTGGGACCTACCCCATACCCACTAAATTAGCAACTCTGAGGGTGGGGTCCAGAAATCTGTTTTAACCAGCCCTTGAGGTGATTCCAGTGCAGGTTAAATGCCGGTTTAGAGTACGATCCTACTTTATTAGCATGAGAAGAACCTTGGGTTATGAACCATATTCATATGAGCAATTTATTGATAAGCAGTGTTATTTCTTAACTCTGGCCCATCTCTTGACTAGGACCTAAAGGCATAGGTTTTTTCAGAGATCCCACCCTGTTTCAGTCACATTTCCAACTCTATTACTATTTCTTTCAGGACTCTTGAAGAGTGAGGATTACAGGTACTTTTTGGCTAGTATTCTGAGTACTATTACTAAGTTCAACTAATTGACAATATAATGTACTCTACAGATGCTCTCAAATCTTTTTCTCCCAGGGCTCAGAACCAGGTGTCTTTCTGAACTGGTTCTTGGTAGGTATTTCTTAAAAAATTTCCCTGGTGACCTCCCTTGCCTCTCATTTTGATTTCTTTTATACCTTTTCATTTCATGTTGTTTACCTTTCTCTGTTCTCTGACTTCACTGCCAGTCCTTATAATAATTTTCTTGACTCGTATTTACAAGCTTTTGCTTTTGTATTCAGTAATGTAGGATGACTTTTACCACAGAAAAAAAGAGATACTGGCCAGGTAATAAGAAAGGCAGATGTTAATCCTACATTTATCAAATTTTAAATGTCCAATTTTCAAGCATATTAGCTCTAGAGTCAGAATGCCTGGGCTCCAATTCTACTTCTAATAACTTCCTTTCCTATGTGTGACCTGATGCGGGCTATTTCAAGCATTCCGAGCCTGTTTCTGTATCATTAATGTGGGAGCAATAATAATAATACTGATCTCAGAGGGTTCCTGTGAGTGTTAAACAAGGTATTGAACATAAAGTGATTAGCATGGTACCTGGTGCATGATAAACACTCAAAAAAAATTGGCTATTATTATAAAGAGGGACATGGATTTTTGGTTTATAAGCCTATTTTATATATTTTCTGAAGACATTCTTCTTTATTACTAAGAGCTCTTTGTTACAGATTGAAATTAAGCTGGTGAAAACACAGTAGTTGACAAACTTTCATATTTTGTGTCACATGGCGCCATAGCTAATAATTTTAAAACTACTTTAACCTTAGTGGGTGCTCAATGTCATTTAGAAATATTTTCTAATCTTTACAATCACTGAACCCATTTAATTAAATTCCAATCTCTCATTGTTATTAACTCTGAGTATTAATACTCTTCAAGACAGGCACCTTTTCCTGCCTGATTTCTTTCCTGACCCCCAAAGCATCTTGAGTCACATCATTTGTTTACATTGCCCATTCTTGATTAAAATACAAAAACTATCTCCATTTGTCTTAGGAATTTGGTGGATGACAAAGTAAAAAAATTAGAGAAGAATTTTAAAATTAGCAATGATGATTAATTTCAATATTTAAATGAGCCATTGGTACTTTAATCCAGTTAAATGGCATCAAAGAGTTTTTGATGTTAATCCACTCTGTATTACATTTGTGATTAGCATGACAACTCACTATATTCATATTTATTCCATCTAGGAGGTTATGATGTATTATTTATGAACTGATTGCTCTCTGCATGGAATATTATGGCTAGGTATATATAGAAGTAAAGGGAAGTGCTGATTTTCATCTAAGAAAAATCTGGTCGGAAAAGCATTTCATGTTTAAAGAGGAGAAATTGTGATGGACTGATTTATTTGCACTATTTTACAAACTTTAAAGTCAGTTAGTTCTGTCAGATTCCTAAAATATGAGACAAAAGTTGAATGCATTCTCAGGAGAAAAACAACTCAAGGCAAGAGCTGGAGATTCTACTTTTAGTCTTCAACTATACCAGAAGCTAAATTAAAGAATGGGTCTCATAAAAGTTATTAAAAAATGCTGCAATGAATCCCAGTTTATTCAGGAATGTACTTGGCTTGTGGATTAAGTATAGTAACAAATAAGAGTGCTTTTGTTTTCATTAGAGAAGTTATAGGCTTACAGAAACATCATGCATAAAATGTAGAGTTCCCACATACCACCCTATTACTAACACTTCCCATTAGTGTGGTATATTTGTTAACAATTCATGAAAGAATATTTTTATAATTGTACTACTAACTATAGTCCATTGTTTACAATAGGGTTCAATGTGTTGTACAGTCCTATTTTTAAAAAATTTTTATTTTAGCAACATATATACAACTACATTCAAATATATAATCCAGGGCTATTAATTACATTTACAATGTTGTGCTACCATCATCACCATCCATTGCCAAAACTTTATCTTCAATCCAAATAGAAACCATAAAATCTGAGCATTAACTTTCCATTCCCTACCCCCACCCCATCCCCCTGGTAACCTATATTCTAGATTCTGACTCTGTGAGTTTGCTCATTCTAATCATTTCATACCAGTGCATTATTTTTTTAAAGAAAATTACTACCAACCAGAGAAAAATATGCACTTTTTAGAAAGTGTCTATTGATGATATCAACATAAAAACGGATAGACAAACTGTAGGTACTGCAATGTGGGATCACGCCATTCTTTTGACTATAAGATTTTTAGCTTAGTGAGATAGCACCCTGTCTTTATACCACAATCGTTCAACATAGCCCACTTAGCACTAGGGAGGTTGACAAGTGGGTGAACCTCTTGTCAACATAACAACATAACAACATAACAACATAACAACAACAGCAAAGAACCATAGTTGTAACTGTGTCTCTAACTCAGTGATACTTGTGTAACACTAGAAAGTGAGGGTGATGATGAAGAGAGTTTATTTAAACAGTAGTAGTCAGTTATAGGCAAATATCATATTTTTCAGGGGGTAGAGGATAGGTTGAATGGGTGAAAATATTCCATTTCAGAAATGTTAAAATAGGAAAACATATATGAGTACGAGAATAAAAATAGGTAGGAATACACGTGTGGTGAACAATCTGTATGATGCTTTGGTCCTCAAACTGTTACTGTGGAATCAAGGTCACATTTTTGAATAATGCACTTTACTTCTCTTCCACCCCACAAACAACACAACTGCAAATCAGTCAACATTACCTTCAAAACCTAGCCAGAATCTAATCCCTTCTGACCACTACCACCCTAATCTGAGCCATCATTATTCTTTCATCTGCATATTGCAAACGCCTCTAAGCTGTTCACCTGCTTCCAACATTGTTTCCTAGAATCATTTTCCACAGAACACAGTGTTTTAATGTATGATAACATCACTCCTCCAAACTCATTCAGGAAAATACCCAAAGTCCTTTCCTAGTCTACAAGGCCCTCCATGTGTCCCCACTGCTCCCTTCTCTTCAACTTCCCCTACTGCTCTCTGTCTCGTTTACTACACTGTCAGAGTGGCCTCCTTGCTTGTCTTCAATCACATAAACACACTCCAGTCTCAGGGCTTCGCATCAGCTTCCTGCTCTGCCTAAGAGCATCCCTCCTAGATAGTCACATGGTTTGCTCCCTCATTTTTCTCAGATCTATGCTCATGTCAGTGCTCTACAAATGGGCCTTCACTGGCCATCCTAGCAAAAGTAGCATGCCTCTATCATTCTCCATTCCTTTAACATGCTTTATTTATTTATTTTTATAATACTTTCCCTACTTGGCTCACTATGTTATTTATTTGTTTACTGTCTGTCTTCTCCCACTAGAATGTAATCTCCACAAAAAGAAAACAGGACATTTTTTTATTTTATTCACTATTATTTCCCTGCACTTAAATCACTGCCTGGCATATTGAAGGTACTTAAAAAAAAAATGCTGAATAAATTTGCTAAATGAATGTCTATAAAATTATAAATGTGTTAAAAATACTAGATAAAACAACAAAATAAAATAAATTCATTTTATGCTACATTATGTTTACCTAACTTTAAAAAACGAGTCATGTGGGATAATATCTATGCCTTTCTTTCCCCTATCTCATCCTGTTTAATATAGAGCCGACCACATTTAATAGTAATGATGTGAAATAAGCCCAAGCCAGTGCTTTTAAGTCTACTAATTAATATAAATAAAACGTACAAAATCCAAAAAGTGTATTTGGGAAAAAAACCTTGTTTACACATTGTTTCAAATAGTCTTAAAATTCTGATTTTCTTTTCCCCTAAATCTATGGCTTTTAGTCATCATCAGTATTCCAGTATTGAAAAGCCAGACTGATTCCTGGATTAAGTGGGTTATTATTCTTCTCTTGAATCATATGTCTTTTTTCTCCCCTTTCCTTGACTACACAAATCCAACTTGGACCCCGTTAGGTTGATTAAAATTGTCTTCATCATGAATGTGGAGGAAGAAAAATAGTCACTATTTAAGTATACTATTGACACTTTGGTCAATTTAAATGGAATCAAATGAAGTAACTGATATTCTCTTACACTTTTAGTAGTGGTATAAATCGGATCAATGTCTCTAGAGAGCAACTTGCCAATATGCATTAAAATTCATAATCACATAAGAACTGTTTGACGTAGGAATTCCAATTCTACAGAAGTAATTGGACAAGTAAGGCAAAGATAGATGTTTAATTATTTCCATCTTAGAGTGTCTTATACTAGCAAAAAATGGGAAAAAAAACACATTAAAAATAGGGGACTAGTTAAATGAATGCTAGTACAAGCATAAAAGGAGATGTTATATAATTATTAAAATTTTGCTGTGGTAATGTTAACTAAAGCAGAAATAACCCTTAAGAGTGTTAGGTGAAAAACTTACAAAATTGAATATAGAGCATGGTCCAGATATAAATATATCAATATTCATATCTTTATATCTACACATAAAAGTTATGGAAGGAGAAACATCTAATTTTAATAGTTATATCAGAGTGATGGTGATTTTCACTTGATACCTTTTTGAATTGTCTATAATCAGAGAAAAACAAAAATACTTCCATTTTATTAAAAAAGCATCCAAGTATTGACATGAATATACAGAACTATTTTTACTATATTTGCCTGAGACAACAGTTTAATGATCACTTGTATTCACTTTAAACACATTAAGGGTGTAGAAGAATTTCATGTAACCTGACCCAGAGATATAATTTGGAATTAAATCAACTTAATCTTTGATCTCTTCCTATCTAAATTTCAGTGTCTTCTAGCTTGATGTTTTTCTTTTTCTTTCAATTCAGCAGACTCGTTCTTTATACCAAGAAGTCTACTGTTACAGATTCTTCCATAAATTCTTCCAGAATTGTTTATTACATAGATACTACCTTAGAATCAGGGTGGCACTGTTCTACTTTATTCATTACAAAATTTCTTTTTGGAAAATGCAGAAGTGAAACATACTCTAAAGAATTATTCCTTAAGAAATATTTTTGAGTAATCAATCTTGGACAGCTTAGTAAGAACTGCTTTGTTGTCTGGTTACCGGTGAAGGGAAGAAGTTGTACTTTCCCAAGTAGCAATTTACATGTAAATAGCAATCATGAAATAGCAATAAGAGCATAACAATAATCTCCCAGCTGTTTGCATATCATTTGCTTCTTAAGGACCCCCAAGGAGAAACATAAATGAATAACCATGGAAAAATCGATCTATTTTATTTTACGTTGGCAATGTGTTTCTAGCTTAACTTGTTTCCGGCTGAGACCAGAGCACTACTGTGTTTATGTTACTGGATGGTTCTAAACCAAGCCAAATAAGGGCTTAGAATAATCTTTTAAAAGGGTGTTCTTAAACCTATTGTTTTTCACAATAGGTCACGCTTGGGTATTTGTAAGCATTACTTAGTGAGTAAAATTCAGAGAATGAATAGAATCAGTTTTTTAAATTAGTCTTTTCTTTTTTCTTTTTCTTAACGCAATTTTATCTACACACAATACAATCCATCTAATGTGTACAATAAGTGGCTCTCAGTATAATCAGAGTTGTGCTTTCATCACAGTCTTTTTAAAAGGTGACTAAAAGCTAAATTTCTGTGCTTTATGAAACAGAAATTTAAAATGAATGCCACAGGTTTTCAACATTTTTCTAGGTAAATAATGTAGTCTCAAAATATAAATAGCATTATGTGAAAATTTTTTTAGTTACTAAAAGCTATTTCCATGACTGTTTTACAATTTTAAAATAGAAAGCCTTAACAATTACACATTAGAAACATTTAAAAGCAAAATGGATATTCTTGAAGAGAGAAAACATATTCTACCCATTAAAATGGCTTACTGTATTCTCAAGCCTTTGATTATGGTCAATTTTGTCAACCTTTGTATGGTAAGGTAATTTTCAAGTCATAAAAAATGACACTAATATAAAATCAGTTTTCAAAATGAAAAAGATGCATTAGTTAAAATCCAAAGTAATTACAAATACTCATTAACTCAGCACAGCTGAAGACAATAGATAAGTCTAAAATGCTGCCTGGTTTCAAATCAATTCTCTGTTATTGAATAGTTTGCAACCAGTAATTTATTATTGACTCAAAGAGTCATTTGCATTTTATATCGATGGGTTTTCCTTATTTCTGAGACCAAATAATAACCAAGAGACATGGTTAAAAGAAGCTGTTGTCTAATGAGCAGCCCTATCTTTACACTGGCTTTTATAGCCTTTCACATCTTTCTTTGGTATTGATCACAGGGAATACGGAATCATAATGGGGGTCAGCAGGTTTCATTCTGCTACAGTGAATAGCATTCTGGCCAAATGGTGGTAAGGCATCTCCTGTAATCCCCTAAAAGCCTGCATCCATAAATATTAATATAAGGTAAGTGAAAATTAGTTCTTTTGAAAAGCAAATGATGTACTCAATAGTGCTGATCCAAATTTTAGTGGTAACTACTATATTTATCTTATACCACAGTTTTCACATGTTAGATATTATCTTCAATTTTGACAAATCTCTATAAATTAGGTATTATCATGCCCATTACATGGTTGGGGGGAGAAAACCTGAGTTTCAAGATGAATTTTCCAAGGTCATATTGAATCCACAATAGGATACTGTTAAACAGCCTAAATCAATATCAGAGAGAAAGTCAGGTTCTCCTATGTGCTGTAGTCTAAAGAAATACAAAGCTTCAGAGACATTATGTATTATTGAGGCACCCTCTTCAAATGACTCACTCATTCACTTATCCGAGAATAATAATTATTTACTGAATAACTAATAAACATTGTGTTAAGTACAGAGGCAATATTCAGAGTTGAAATATAAGGCCATTTTTTAAAGAGAATGGTGTACAAATGGTAGTGACCTGGTTTCTCAATCATAATTTTAAACTCCAGGTACACTTATAGCCTGTCATCTCAACCTCAGTAATCATGGAGGCAGCTATCACACATAGCACAAAGAGATTTTCAAATGGTAGAGAAGATTTTACTACAGTGAGATACTGGAAGTAGCCTTGGGACAAGGGATTAGCATTTGCTGAGCACATGCTATGTGTCAGATATTTTAGATATACTATTTCACATACTTCTCTCAGAAACACTGTTTTGCAATAGATATTAGCAAGTCATGGAACACAGGTTTTGTGTTTTGGTATTTCTCTTTCCATAGTAGCATTACATGATGTAAATAAGACACTAGAATCATAACAAGTGGAAGTTGGAAAGAATATCAATTAGCTCCATTTCACAGGACAGGAAATGGAAGTTCAGACAACCGGCTTCCTCAAAGTCACAAAGCAAATCAATGCTCAAGCCAGATAAAGACTTATTAGAACCCAGGTTCTGGACCCTTGCCTAAGAAATGCTTTTGAGTGATGGTTCATAGTAATTCTAAAAGACAGACTTGTATTCCTGATGAAAATTTATTTTGTCTTTAGAAGAAGTAAAACAGCACTCTCATCTGCCAGGGGAAAACAAGCATTTACTTACTTTCTTTGTTTTTCTTTCCTGAATACAAGAACAGACAAACAACTAGTGCTGACCCTGTGACTCTGATGGACACATTAACTGACTAGAAAGGAGTTAGGGAATTGAAGATTTCCTCACAGGCCACCTAGGGTTATGCTTTCAAGGCAGGCTATTCAATTTGTACAAATATCCCACAAGAGTTTCTTGGAAGCTGTTATCCAGTATTTCATGCACTTTGCTCTATGCCTTGTTTTCTGTTGAAAGTTATTTTAAATCTTATGTTTTACTTTCTACCAACAATTCAAACTTGTAAGAAGAACACATAAAATCCACATACAAAATCATACAGGAATTGTCATCTAAAGATATTAGTCAATAATAATAAAATAAAAATAAAGATATCATATCACTATTATACAGAGATATTAGTCAATAATAATAAAATTAAAATAAAGATATCATATCATTATTATACAGAGAAAAGTAAACTTTAATAGGCAATTATACATCTTTCTACTTGGCTCTCATAAGCTTTTCTTCCCCCACACCCAGAAAAAAAACCAACTGGTTTTAGTCTCTTCCCAACTGACTTTATAAAAAATTCATTTAAAAAAAATTCCCTCTGGTATTCAAGCAAGTAACCAGTGATAACTGAATATATTTTGTTTGTACTCTTACAAGTTCAATTTATAACCATCATACTATTTTTTTTTATTAGAGAGGAGATCTCTCATGCTTCACAGAATAGTTTACAGGTTATAATCACAAATTATAAATACAGTAGTAGCTTCTTTTTGCTTACTTTTCTCATTAAAGACTTCAGTTTTACACATAGCAAGGTAAAATGTAGAATGTTTGCTCCCTTTTACATAAAACTGCTGTTTGTTGAATGAATTATGGATGAATTCTGCTGACCCAGCAGTCAGGGGGCTGATCTTTTTACACTGTTTCCTCTGCTTGCTGGTAGTGATGGATCCCGTATGTGACTTTTTGATATAAGAACAATTCATGATTGGAGTCTAAGCTGGGGCCAGATACCAGGAGGGTTTATGCTTATACGGACTGAGGAACTGTCTTAGGGCACTAGAAGAATGGAAGATCAGGCAGAAGTTGTTCTCTTTCAGAAGCAGTAATGACTTCAGAAAGATCCATGTAACACATTCTCTTCTCCCTCTTGCAGCCAGTGGCCTGAATTTTTCATATAAATGGTTTGAGATAATATGTGAATGTAGAACCATAGTTTTCTTCATGGAAACCTCAGTTGCCCATATGTAAATACATTTCTTGGCCTTGGTGTTTCAAAAACAATGATGCTTTATAAAATTATTTTAAAATAATGTCTGGTTTTCCATCTAAATAATAATCTTAAATCACATGGACTGAAAGAAATAGAACAATATCTCAAATTCTTCTAACATTATATGATTTAAAAACCATGTTCTAATTTAAAACTATGTTCTTTCACCAAGAAATTATCTAGTATACACTGAGACTCTAGACTCTTTCTACAAGTTCTTGGAACTTTCAGGAAAGTGAACAAGATAGAAACATTCTATTTCCCCTGCTCTAAACCATCCTGTTCCATTTATTTCCACTGGACATCATCATTCGTTAGGTCTGACATATCAGTTCAGGAACATGCCTCAAAACATACTCCTCAACTTGTATCCCAAACAATTCTCTTTCAGGCATATTTTAAATGTTCAATCAAATGGCATATACACACACACAAACACATGCATGTTTAAATATATGCATACACACATGAAAATATTCATATACATACATACCAACATACATATATACACACACACACACATATCTTTGTAGATAGCCTTCTATATGGTAGTCTCTCAATAAATATTTTTTGCTGTTGATTGTGATATGAGCAGAATAGGAATGTTTTTGAGTAGAATAAAAAGATAACTTGTGGGTGGATACCATCAAGCACACCAAAATATGCATTATAGGAATCCCAGAAGGAGAAGAAAGAGAGAAAGAGACAGAGTGAATATTCAGAGAAATAATGGCTGAAAACTTTCAAAATTAAAAAAAAAAGGCATGAAAATACACACGCAAGATGTTCAATTAACTTCAAAAAGGTTAAACCCAAATAGACCCATTCAATGGTATATTGTATTCAAACTGTCTAGACCCAAAGATAAAGACAGGATTCTGAAAAGTGCAAGAGAGCAGCAATTAAGAGCAGCCTCAATAAATAAATAAATTTAATAAATTAAATACCAATTTTTCATTAGAAACCACGGAGGCAAGAAAGAAGGTGCTGAGAGCAAAAAATTGCCAACCAAGGATTCTATATCCAGCAAAACCGTCTTTCAAAAATGAGGGAGAGATTAAGACACACCCAGATTAGGAAAAAAAAAACAAACAAACAATAAGAACAACTAAGGGAGTTCCTTACCACTAGATCAAAGTTGATGCTAAAGAGAGTTCCTCAGGTTGAAAGGAAAGAACAATGGGCAATAGATAGAAGCCATATGAAGAATAAAGATCTCCAGTGAGGTTAACACATGGGTAAATATAAATGCCAGTACTATTGTACTTTTGATTTGTAACTCCAGTTTTTACTTCCTACAGGATCTAAAAGCCAAATGCATAAAATGTAATGATAAATTGGAGTTTTGGACTCGTAATATACAAACATGTAATTGTGACAAGAACTACATAAAAGTACAGAACATTATAGGAACATAGTTTGTTTATACTACTTAAGTTGGTACCAAAGTAAACATGATTGTTATAAATTTGGGATGTTAAATTTAAGATCCATGGTAATTACAAAGAAAAATATGAGGGAACATGCAAGGTCATAGGGACAGAAATTAGAATACAGATTGCCAGGGGAGGGGCAGGAAGAATGGGGAGTTAATGCACAATGGTTGTGAGGTTTCTGTCTGGGGAGATGGGAAAGTTTTAGTACCAGGAGGTGGTGAGGTTACTGTAGTATTGTGAATATGATCAATCCTACTGAATGGCATGCTTGGGAATGGTTCAGATGGGAATGTTTGTGTTTTTAATATTTTTGTAACTGTCCTGTAAGTTTGAAAGTATTTCAACAAAAAAGTTAAAAAAATAAAGGCAGCTTATAATTGCTACATAGGAAAACCATGGTTGTCATCAAGGCCATTTTGATATTAAACTGACCTGAAATTCTAGATTGGGATTCTGAAGATGCAATTAAGTTTATACCAGATTAAGCAGAGTTTTCTTTCTTACTCTAAGTCTATACCAGTCTATCACATTCACTTGGTCCTACTTTGAGATTTGGCCAGTAAAGGAGAAGACGTCCTAAAGAAAGTGGTTGGTGGAGGCTGATTAAGTAAGTCCTGTCTAATAATGGTGACACAACATCCATGGGGTTTCCATACTCAGTCAGGGTGGTGGGCGGGAGTGAGTGGCCCCTGGAAGCTAGAACAGAAAGGTAGGAAGTCCTCATCTGTCTGTAAAACTATGATGAAATTAATACCTACACCATAGATTAGTTGTGATGATTAAATGAATTTATAAAGCACGAAGCAGTGCCTTATACACAGCTAGTTCCCATCATCTATTTGATGGAAATGCATGAATGAGAGGACATGAAACTGACTGGACTTGATAAATGGAGGAAAGAGAGTCATTTAAGTAGTTAGAACATTTTTCAAGCACTGGCGAGTAAACTCTGGGCAGAAGGAAGGAAATGCTGTAAGAAGGGCTGAAAAGTAAGGCTCGTTCCAGATTTAAGGAACTTTGTACATGCTGCTCTAAGCAGTTTAAATAATGGACAATAGAGATCCACCAAAAGTTATAATTAATGAGATAATCTATCAAGTCAAAATTGTATAAAAAAGAGGTAAAATAAAAATTCAACATGTGACAAGGTTTTAAAAAACTAAGATATTTAAGGTAGAGATTAATAAAAATTTTTAAAAACTATGCCTGTTACAAACTATCTTGATAATCTCATAAAAGTGACAGTTTGGAACATGATTCAAAGACAGATAAATAAAATTGGACTGATACCAGCAAATGTATATCAGTGCCAGATTATTCTCACAATGAGGACTACCAATTTAGTAGGCCGAGCCCTGGATCTTGGGGCTTGCCCTTATGAAGCCTGTTACTGAAAAGGATAGGCTAAGCCTAATTATAATTGTGCCCCAGAGAACCTCTTTGATTGCTCAGATGTGGCCTCTCTCTCTCTCTAAGCCCAGTGGGCAGAGGAACTCACTGCCCTCCCCCCTACATGGTACATGACTCCCAGAGGTGTAAATCCCCCTGGCAACACAGGATATGACTCCCAGGGATGAGCCTGGACCCAGCATCATGGAACTGAGAAAATCTTGGCCAAAAGGGGGAAGTGAAATGAAACAAAATCAAGTTTCAGTGGCTGAGAGATTTCACATGGAATCGACAGGTCACTCTGGAGGGCATTCTTATGTGCTATAGAGCTATCCCTTTTTAGTTTTCAGTGTATTGGAATAGCTAGAAGGAAATACCTGAAACTGTCAAACTGTAACTCAGTAGCCTTGATTCTTGAAGACCAACGTATAACTACATAGCTTATATGGTGTGACTATGTGATTGTGAAAACCTGTGGCTCACACTCCCTTTATCCAGTTTATGGACAGATAAATAGAAAAATGGGGACAAAATCTAAATGAAAAATAGGGTGGGATGGGGGTGATGGAATGCTTCAGGGGTTCTTTTTTATTTTTATTTTTATTCTTATTTTCATTTTTTTTTTTGGAGTAAGGAAAATGTTCAAAAATTGATTATGGTGATGAATGCACAACTATATGACGGCATTGTGAACAACTGATTGAACACTGTGGATGACTGCATGGTATGTGAATATATCTCAATAAAACTGAATTAAAAAAAAATGTATATCAGTGCTAGCTCAATTACAGCCTGCAGGTCTAGAATCGATTTAAATTGCCAAAATCTTTCCTTGAGTTTTACCCACAATATTAATCTTAATCAAGAAACAAAGTTTGATTTGAATATTATATTATTGATCCAATTTTGATGTTCTTTCACAAGTATAACAATGTCTAATTTTTGATCCGCTACTATGGAATGCAACCTAGATGTTTTGTTTTAAATTGTTAAATAATGGAATCTTTGATGCATGCTCAAAGAGCAAAGACTTTTTACCAATGCTCCAATCTTTTAGGATAAGAATGGGTTAATGGTTACATGGATGGCAGTTCCAAAGAGTATTAAGGACAAACAGATCCAAGAAAGATGGAAGGGTATACAAAGGACCTCAGATGGCTCTACTTGAAAATTTGAGACGTAAGGAAATGGTAAGATTCAGGTACACAATTTATGTGACACTCCCTTGGTGATGACACAATGCTAAACATAGGTTAAAAGTTTAAAAAAATTGAAATCACCCAAATTTTACATATGTGGAATCTTGTGAACTTGGTAGAAGCAAACCCTGGGGAACTATTTCAGTGTTTTCAGGTAAGAAAAAGGTAATTTGGAACATTTCTATAAATTACACTTTTGCATAAAATTGTCCTAAGAACTGTAGGAATTTGTTTTCTAACAGGAATATGATCCAAAGTTAGAAAGAAGTGAAGATTATTATCCCAGTTTAAATTCTGTGGCCAAAACAACTTCAGGAGACAAAAGATATTCAGTATTGTCATTTTCTATATAATAAATCTCCAGTGGAAAAACCTCTTTCTTTGTGCCCTCCCGTACCTTTTAGTACCCTTTAGGCAGTACTGAGGCCCTGAATGTTGAAGTTTTTGTGTTGGTACCCTCCAAACTTTGATTCGCAATCTTGAAAACTCAATCCTAGTTTCAGTTTCCAGGGAGAGAACAGGCTGCATTGTTAATATGGTAGCTAAAAGCTACATGCAGCTATTTACATATTAATTAATTAAAATTAAATAACACTAAAAATTTAGCTCCTTAGAAGCATTAGCACATTCCAAGTGCTCATAAATGGCTACTTTATGGGACAACACTGACATAGAGTATTTATTTCCCGCAAGGATGAAATTTTACTTCAATGATTAAAAGGACTCAACCAGATTAAATAAGAATTCTACATTTTTTTTCTCTAATAATTAACATGAAGTAATCAAGAAGTTCTGTTACAAAGATGTTTGATACAAAGTATGCATAAACGCTGTTGATTCTGCCCTGCTTTTGAGATAGATATATCACCTGAGCATTGCTGTGCTCTTAATTTTTTTTAGTCAGAGTATCATTAAGAGATGTTAGTGAATTAGCTGTACATTAAGGCCATTATACCCTCCCCAATTATATTGTTTTGCACTTAAAAATATGCTATAACCATAAAATTGAATCTTTCACTTCATTTTTTAGACTTAATTGTGCCATTTGATTAATCTCATAATGAGTTGCATGGTTTCAAGAAAGATGTGCCCTGACTTTCTTTTCTCCATCCTATCATCTTTTCATCACCCTAGTAATGAGGAATGAAATATAATTGCCAAAGTTTCATAATGCTATACAAAGGAGTTAATTGTGAGAAGTATCCTAACACATCTATCTCCAAGCAGGTATCAAGAAAGTTCAGTTTTAAAAGTTTAGAAGGAAATAAATAAGAACATTTTTCTTTTTCGATCTAAGACAAAGCATGGATATTTGTTGCATTTGTGGTACACAGTTCTACATATCATTGATTCATGTTTCAAAACAGAATTTCTTCACTATTGTAAGTGTGTATATCATAAGGAAGATACACCAGGCTGTAGTAATAAACACACCCTAAATCTCAGTATCTAAAAACAACAGAGGGTGTTTTTTCTCCTTCACTCATGAACACATTCACTGAAGTTCAGTTGGAGGCTTTGCTCATTGTCTTCACCCTCATGCTCTAGGCTGTTGGGGTGAGTCTCTATTCTGGTGGCAGAAGGGGGCAAGAAGAGCATGCATGACAAAGTGTGCTCTGGCTACCAAATCTCTTACCAAAAAGTGACACAGACAACTTCAACTCACATTTCATTGGCCAAAGCAAGGCACGTAACCACACCTAATTTCAAGACCGCGGTGAGGTGCTCACCTACTATGTGTTGAGAAGGATAGAGTCACTACATTTATGAACAGTCATAAATACACCATTATCTGCTGCATGGGTGGGGGGTGGGGGTGGGGAATGCAGTATTTTGGGAAGCACTTCTCTATACAACCTTGTATAAAAAAAGACAGGAAGATATAAATTAAGAAACTACTTAATTCAAACCACACTGTAAGAAGGAAAAAGACAATGAATACCACTGCAGGAAGTAAACTGAAATCGTATTATTGTTCTTCTGTTAGAGAGATAATGAATAATTGAATGAGGTTGGGGATGTCAAGCTCTCTTCAGCTACAAACCAAACCTTTCATTCTGAGGGCTGCTTCAGGGACAAATAAATATCTCTCTGCCCTGCCTCTGCATCACAAAGATAACTTGGCCTGCTGATATATGCCTTTCATCCTATTCTTTCTGTCCTGTCATTTTGAGATCTTGCCTCATTAGTCTATTCTATTCAGTCCTTCTTTCCTCATAATTTTGTCACTTTCGAAAGTGAATAGCTAACTGGATAATTTAACTGAAACTGAAAATGACACCAGTTTTCAAATAGTTTCTACATGGTCCCACAAAAGTCAGTTAAGTGGAGAAATTTGATCTAATCCCCCTTCCCCAAATATCGGATCCTGGGTGTCATTTATAAACAGCCTTGATATTGACAGATATCACATTCAAATCTAATGTATTTCTCTATGTCTCCCTAGGTACACCTATATCATCATGTTCTGTTACATAGTTAGGGTTACAAGTTTACTTTGGTTTTATATTTTTCATATTGACACTTTGGGAAGAGATATATTCCAGTGAAGGATAGGGCTTAGAATCCCCTCTTTAATTCATTAATCCTCGGGCTACTGCACTTTCAGGAGCATATGCACAAATGCTGAAAGATAAAACGGCATCATCGAAGCTACCAGAGACTACGCATTTTCAAATAAAATATCCCAGACTGAAGTGACATCAATCCTAAACCTCAAGATGGCCATGGTAAATGGTTCCCACGACCCTGTGGCTTCTATCAATCCTGGATTCTAAAGAAGCAATCAGGGCAATCAGATTTTTCATTGGACATTTAATTAAATACAGAGCCCTTCAAGGTACTATTTATAAACAAGGGTAAGTCACTTTTATCCTACTGTAGAAAATTGCAGTCTCTATTATGGATTGCCAGTTGGATTAAGAGTACTTTGTTGTACATTATATGGGTTATAAATAGACAATTCTGCGTTTTTTTCTTCTCTAATGCATTTTATAATATCTTATGAGAAAACTCAGACCTAAGCCCACATTCTGCTTATGAACTGGGAATGCACTTTTTTTTTTTTAATTTCAGAAACTAGTTTAAGCATGTATCAGTAAAAAATAGCAAACATACATTATTGAAAACTATCAGTTTGGATGATTTTCTTGTAATTGCACTTAAAATGCTGTACTTCTCTAACAAGTGTACTTGCTTAAATAACATTCTTTTGTAAATTGATCACTTTAGTATCACTTACATAAGGGCTAAAAATTCAGCATTATTTCTTAAAATTCTAGAATTCATAAAGAAATTTCTGCTCTATTTATGTTCTACCTTTCTATTTAGACAGCTAGAATATGGAAATAAATTAATTGACTCAAATGCTGAAGCCAAATATAAAAATGAATTACTTACATACCATCATGAAGATGAATAAAGCAGATTTTTATATTTCTTACAGCATCATTTCATTTGTTTCTTGCTTATTTTGCTTTCAGTCTGAATGTTCACCCAAGCAGTAAAGCTTATCTGAAGTATAAGTTGAAACTATTTTTTTCTCTTTCTTATTTACAAAGAATTATTGATGCAAGGATATTTAGTAATTTTTATTTTTTTAGTAGAAAGAAAACATGATAGGAGAGAAAATGACCAGGGTCAGTTCCATGCATTAAGTGAACGGGACAGTTGCTTGTGTGGTCGGCAGGCAGTGTACCTCAGGAATGCCCCAAAGACCATTATACAGTGATTATATGTAATCATTTTTTGGGGAACTTTAAAAGGCAAATAATCCTAGCACTGTATGTGATTTAATTTTGTAGTTGTCTTTAGTGATGAGAGGAGACCATGATGACATAACATTACTGAATGCTGAGAATGAGAATTTGGTCAAAGGTGTAGGAATAGTATCATAAAAGGGGAAGAAGCCTTTCTTCATACTAGAGTTTTGCATTTTTTCTAGAACCAGCTTTGACTATGATAATTTTGTGCTAGAAACATAGAACCAATAAGCCAAATTACTCTGAGCCTCCACATTGTAATATAAGATCCGTTTAAAAAACTATTGCATATCTCCTATGCTTCAGGAACTTTAATATGTGTTGGAAACAATGGTGAGAAAATGTACAGCATCTGCACTCTTGTGAGTTTATAGACTAGCTGTGGGTCAGTCACTTCACATATAAAGTAATACAAGCATTAATTTATCACAACTGTGATAAGTGGTACCAAAGAAGAATACAAGTTGTTAAGAGAATATATAACAGTAGAGTCAAAGAAAGCATCTTTGAGAGCATGTAGGAGGGAGTCAAGGAGACAAGTTTTAATTTCTGTACTCAGGGTGCCTGTTTCCTCACAGGGTCTTGACAGAACTATGAGAAATACTACATATATAAAGAGTTGAAATAACATATGGATTATTAGTTCATGTAGCAAGTATTTATTGAAGGTTTGTACTAGAAAGGTGTCTTTCCCATTTGGCCCTTTCTTTTTGTTCTCTGTCACCCCCCTTGTGTACCACACATCTGAATTACTGTATCGGCCTCCTAACCCCAGTCTCTTTCCCCTTCGATCCATCCCACACATGGTTGTCTGGTGATTTCCTCATAAAACTATTTTTTATATAGCACTTTATGGATTCTTTTGCAATTTGACACTGATCACAATGAATTCTATCCAAGCTTAATGTTTGTTAGACACTGCTGAAAATCCTGTAATATCTCCCTATTTTCTATTAGATCAGCTATCCTTAGCCTGGACATCCAGATTCCCCCAACGTGACCTCACCACTTTTTGTAATCTTCTCTCTCCTTTATTCCTACACAGAACTTCCACCCAGCCAAGCCAGTCTACTCACTGTGCCCTTGCACATTGTTACCCCCAAACTCCACTTGGGTGTTTTCTTTATCACAGAAAGCCTCCTCCTTCTTCTCTGCTTAGGTAAATCCTACTCAGCCTTCTAGGTTCACCAAAACAGACTTTGTTTCCTATACACTATGTAATATTACTTTCTCTGTATATAGTTCAAAATACATATATGTGTATATACGCATATTTATATTTATATTTATATCTATATAGCACTAGAAAATTAGGCCCTTGAAAATAAAGACCATTTCTTTTATTCTCACAAACCTAAGGCTTTTTACATAAGTTTTCCACAAGAATTTGTTGGTTAATGAATTTGTGGTAATAGAGAGGAAAAGTATGAATATCAATTATCCAATGATAATGCCACACTTCACACAATTTATAGAATATAATTTTTCTAGTAAGTTTTAATTCAGTTCTCAAAATTGGTTGTCAATAAGGTTCTTTACATTTTGGCTGATTTTAGTGACCACTGACATTTTTAGGTAAAAAGAATAAAAATATATTTGCAGCATCTGGAAATGAGCCTTTTCATTCTATAATCAATGCACTCTGGGATTTGTTGGAATAGTCATAATTACCGTGTTTTAATATTCCTTATACCATGAACTTTTTTTCATTAAGTCTATTGACTTCATGCTAAGAAAGAAATTATTTTTAATAAATAAGAATTTATCTACCAGTTGTCAGAAACCCTTGTATTTTACACTAGGGGCCTTTATTTTCTTCAAAATCTGCAGGATATCTGGCATGGAGGAAATAAAACTCTAATTTACTGAAAAGTCTATAAGCAATGCGGTAGTGAGGGAAAAGTGGTCTTGTGGATATTTTTATTAGTCTAAGTTTATTATTAGTGTACTTTATTAATGTCTAAGCCATGTTCAGAAAATAGTAAATCCAAATCTACTAAATCACTTTCCAAATCTACTAAGTCTGGGTGAATTTATTTATTTTTTTGGACTTTTAGACTTAGGCATAAATATGTATGACACTGGTTAGTATGTCCTCATACTGCCAAAATATTAAATTACTTTCAGGGCTGGCTGCCCTTTCAGAGATGGTCAGATAACTCTCTTGAAAGTAAGATGTTACATAGAATATTGCAGATGCCTTCTCACAACAGTGTGATATTTCGCTTCATGTTTTATGGTTAGGGATATAATTTTATACAAGTACCATGTCAACTTTTGATGCTTCTCTGTTAGAGTGAGAGGCCATTATTATTTCCTCTTCTTATCCCCAGAAATGGACAATTTAAGGTGACTTCATAGGCAAACAGATCATGTTTAGATAGACTTACTATCTTTCAAACAAACGGATTTTTTTGAAAAGGCAGTGATGGGCCCCATTTTTTTTCTGTTACATGATGATTTTATCAATATAATGTACAATTTAAACTACAAGTTTACTTTATAGAAGTGTTCTAGCATATATGACATTGTTTTTAATAATTGCAATATTGCACTGTTTTCTTTGATTCTAATTATTTTTCTCTCCTTCCTCATTGTTCTCCAAACCCTCCCTCCCCTTCATTATGACCAAAACCTAAGGAAAGGGAATCTCTGGTGAGGCTTTAGAAATAGAAAAAATTTTGAGTTGCATAGTCCAGCTATCAGTTTAGCAAACTCCTCTCTTTTTCTTCCTGGATACCCAGTTAGACAACAAATTCTGATTAAGAATATATGCCACTGTGTGATCCTTATTCTCTGATTTCCTGGCAGTTAGGTGTGGTTAGTGGACAGTGAGTGGATGTAACAGCTGCCATTCCAGCTCTGGCTTATACAATCTTCTCCTGCCATTTCCCTTTCTGTGGCATGAGGAAAAGATAGCCATGGCCAAAAATGGAAGGGGCTGAGCCCCTGAATCACTATTGTGCATTCTGATTAGCCACACTGTGTGAATTTTATATGACCTGAAATGATGTTCTTCTATGGTAAATCTCTGTGATTTGCTGACTAGTCTCTTATGTTGGCTAGCATTCTCTTCAATAATATTTGTGCTAGAATCAAAGACCATATTCCATCAAGCTAGATCTTCATTGCCCGGCCTTTTTAGTGGGACTCTGCAGTACCCATCCTTCTCTGCTTCTTATTGGCTTAGTGTCAAGTAACATCTCTCCTGCTAGCTCATGTGAAGAATAACATGAAGGTTCTAGGGCAAAGGTGGTGGAAAATGTTTTCAAAGGACAAAAAGAGCAGAGGAACATATATGTTTATAGAAGTACACTATAGATCTCTTGATTAGAAAGATGGTAATAGCAGCAGATTCATGTACAAAACTGGTAGAGAGGTAAGATGCAGTAATTATGAAGGAATGAATTAGTCTAATATATACTATCACGCTCCCATTTTCCTGAAAGGAGAATACCTGATGCTCTTTCATCTTTCTATCTCTTCCTTCCTTCCTTCCATCCTTCCCTCTTTTCTACCTTCCTTTTTCCCTTCCTTCTTTCCTTTTCCTTCTTTCCTTCCTTTCATCCATCCATCCATTTATTATCTTCACCTAAAGATTATTCCTGTTATTTACCCAAAGATTATTTCCATTAATATTTTGCTGTATATATATGGTTTTCTTTTATATAACCTTAAATTTTGAAGAAATTCCTACAGAGGGCATGCAGATAATGGAAATAAGGTGAAGTTGTCAGGCTTAATTGCTTGTGAGACAACAGTTGGAAAGCTTTTGGCAAACTGAAGAGCTCATGACCCAATGAAATAAGAAAGCCACTATTCAGCTTCTACCAATTATAGCCATGCTGGATCCTCCAAATGTTTGAGAGAGGCTGAAGTCATGAAATTATTCAAAAATCTCTTGATGTTTCAATGTTATTTGAATGTTTTTGCTTTTTAAATAATGTGAATGCTAAACAAAATATTAACCTGATATATCAAAATATAAGTTGGTAGTCTATGCTTCAAATGTACTTCTAAAAGCATGAGTTTAATTGTTGAATAATCATCTCCCTTGGATATTTAGGTATGTCACTGTTTTCCTATAATAAATAATGTATCAATAAACATCAAGATAATCCTTGTGTATGCTCTCAGGACTGAAGTCCTAGAAATAAAATTTTGGGACAGATATAAATACTATTGCCAGTATATACTGTCAGCAATGTTTTAACAACCTAAACTCCTACTACCAAGATAAAGGTTTTAATACCAATTTCACCAGCAAATATGCACTAACATTTCAAATTTCTTTGCTAATTTGATAAATGTGAACTAATATCTATTTTTTTCTGAAGAATAATAGGGCTGAAAATTGTTCTTATGTGCATTAGTGATTTTTATTTCTTCTTTTTAAATTGACCTATTCATGTGCTTGACTTGCTTTTCTTCTGATTTCCCTTTAAATTTTTATGTACTTTCCATATATTTAGGGTAAATGTTTTTCAGTGTTACACCTTAGCCATCAAAATAAAGCCCAAGCACTTCGCTTGGCATTCAGGCAACCTCATCGGGCTTTTGCCCAACTCTCAAGCCTCAGCTCTCCTCACCCCAAACTTGCCCCATCACATCCTGTCCTCCAGGGTCCTTCAAAGTTTTGTGCCTTGCCAATTTCTGCTCCAGTTTATGACTGAAATGCACTCTTACCCTTGTCTGCCTGGTAAATTCTTATTCAGACAGATGATATGGTATTTTCAAAAGTGTTCAGACCTTCCAAGAAATCTAGAATTGAATTTGCGTTTGTCACTAACTAGTCTTACCACCTGGTTCTAGTTATACAACCTCAGCCCATTCTCCAAATCTGTAAAATGGGTATAATCTTTCCCACTCTGCATCAAGATTAAATTTCATGATATAGACAAAGTGTCATTACAACACTTGTTACTCAGTGAGTACTCAATAAATGTTATTTTATATGAGTAATACAAACGTCGATTTGTCCTGGAACTTGTTGCTTTCGTACCTGACCATTCTATGATGTGTAAAAAGTTATACTTTTTTTTTAAATGACATTTTCTGCCTTGTCTGTCAGGGTTTTTTGTTTAGTTGTTTTGTTCTAAGCAATGTGTGAGAAGCAGATAATTTGACTATTTTCAGGTCTATTTTGACAAAATAAGATATAAAATAAATTCTGTGACTTTGTAAAGGGTCTCACAATTTCTGTTTGCTCCATAATTTCAATAGTTATGCCCATTTTCTATACGTTAAAGGGCTCTGTAAACTCTTGAAGATATGTTGTAGGAAATACTATTAGCCTATGGAAGTTTCTGAGTATAATTCAAGGATTCTTCCTGGCACAAAAGTCTTTTGAGTAGGAGTTTTCCAAAACTCAAAAAGATGGTCTAATATAGCTTCCAGGTTGCCCAAGCACTGCTAGGTAGAATACATGTAATCAAAATAGACTCTACTCCTCAACCCCCACTGATGGAGGAAAGTAGGATTTACAGGAATATGGGTACTCTTCCCAAAGGTGAGTGAATTCAGAAATGAAACATGCAGCACCAAGTGTAGAATGGTGTTATTAAAAATTAGATTTCAAAGTAAAAGGAAATAGCTACATCAAACTTCACCTCATTGAGACAAGATTAGAGAGCTGTAAACACTTGGAATGCTTTTTTCTGGTTTTAACAAGAAAAATGTAACAAGTGTTCAAATTCCCATTACAAAGATGTCAGAGCAAAATTAGTACACAATGCACTCCAAGTCACGGATTGTTCAGAACTTACTGAAGTGTAAAATCAGAATTAGGCAGAATGCTAGAATCAGGAAGAAAGCTGGCAAAGACTCATTTGCAACAACTGAGTGCCAATAAAAATATTAACATTTTAAGCAGAATTTTCTCTTATATTTTAAGTAAAGTCTAAAGGGCATTAAAAATGTGCCCATGATATTTATTCTTTACTTCCTGATTTTAAGCATTTGCTATCATTTAAAAAATATTTCACCTTAAAATTAAGGGGAGGATTAAAATATTGCATAGCATATGTAGTGAATATAAATGGAAGGCATCTGACTCAGTGTGGTAGGTTGAAATACGTATTCCTTAAAATATGCTCTTAATCTTAATCCATTCCTGTGGGTGTGAACCTATTGTAAATAGGACATTCTGAATATATTATTTTTAGTTAAGGTGTTGCCAACTGAATCAGGTTGGACTTCAATCTGGATTACTGGAGTCCATCATAATCAGAATGAAATATATATAGAAAGAAAGCTACAGGGAGTAGCAGAAGCTGGAAGTAAACCAGAGGGAAAAGAATAGGCCATCGTATGTGTATAGCCATGTGACAGAAAAGCCCAGGAACCATGGCTGGCAGGCAGCTCCAGAACACCACAGACTTTGGGAAGAAAGCATCACCTTGTTGACACCTGATTTTGGACTTCTCCTAGCCTCAAAACAGTGAGCCAATAAATTCCCATTGTTTAAGTCAAGCCATTGTACGGTATTTGTTTTAGCTGTTGGGAAACAGCTAAAACATTGTTAGGTTCCAACAGAGCAAAGGCTAGGAATTTAGAGCTGCAAGTCCAAGTGTATTATTTTCTAGGCCAGAGAACCAGCATCTATGAAGGTTGCATAAATTAATTTTCAAGGAGTTTTTAGGGGAATTTCTACATTGGATTAGAGTAACATGACCTTTAAACTCAAAGATTCAGTTGTTCCGTGTCGTCCCCCAAATCAGTCATTGTATTTTGGTCCTAGTTATAAAAAGATGAAAGAGATATACTGATGACCCTTGTGCCAATTTGAATGTATTATGTCCCCCCAAATGACATTATCTTTGATACAATCTTGTGTGGGCAGATGTTATTGGTGTTGATTAGATTGGAATTCTTTGACTAACTGTTTCCATGGAGATGTGACCCACCCAACTGTAGGTGATAACTCTGATTAGATAATTTCCATGGAGGTGTGGCCCTGCCCATTCAGTGTGGGCCTGCATTAGTTTACTGGAGCACTAAAAATGCCAGACAGAAGGAGTGAGCTTGCTATAGCCAAGAGGGACACTTTGAAGAATGCACAGAAGCTGAGAGAGTAGCTGCAGATGAGAGACAGTTTGAAGATGGCCGTTGAAAGCAGCCTCTTGCTCTGGAGAAGCTAAGAGAGGAAAAACGCCCTGAGGGCAACTGAGAGTGACATTTTGAAGAGGAGCTGCCGCCTAGGGAGGAACGTCCTGGGAGAAAACCATTTTGAAACCAGAACTTGAAGCAGATGCCAGCCACGTGCCTTCCCAGCTAACAGAGATTTTCTGGAAGCCACTGGTCATCCTCCAGTGAAGGTACCCGATTGTTGATGCGTTACCTTGGATGCTTTATGGCCTTAAGACTGTAACTGTGTAACCAAATAACCCCCCTTTCATAAAAGCCAATCCATTTCTGGTGTTTTGCATTCTGGCAGCATTAGCAAACTGGAACAACACTTTTAGCAGCTTAGAGAAAGTAAAGAGATTTGTATCACAAATGATATGCGGGGGTTACTCAGGGGAAGAGGTTAAGGTTCAAGCAGAGGAAGCCACACGAGCAAAAGACATAACAGAAGATTCCAAAGGGATGCCATAAATTCCAGGAATATGAGAAATTCCAGATGGCTGGAGCATAAAATATATATGGCTGAGTAGCAAAAGAGGTGGCTAGAAAAGTGGATTCTCTCCCAATTCAGAAATATAATTCACTTTAGTCTCATTCTTCTGGGGCATTTACCTTCCTTCCCATTCTCATTGCTAGAATTCCATGTCTGTTTAACAGTGAGAGATCTTAAGGTGGCTTCTTGTGACCAGTCTTTTCCACCAGCCTTTCATAAATGCCAATATGCCAAGCCTACACTTCCTAGCTTAGTCACAATCATCATCCGTTCTATTCCAATCTATCCATCCTTATCCTATATTCCATTCACAATAATGTCTTCATAAGTAAAACACACTCATACATCCATTTCATGCTGTAGGTTATTTTATTACTTTTACCTGAAATGTCTTCTCCTCCTCTTCTTCTTCCCAGCCAAGTCCTACCCATCATTCCAGGGCTGGTTAAAGTACCATGTATTCCATGGCATCTAATTTTTTTTTAATTCAATTTTATTGAGATTGTTCATATACCATGCATTCATCCAAAGTACACAATCAATTGCCCACAGTACCATCATACACCTGTGCATCCATTATTCCAGAAAAGAAATAAAAACAAAAAAGAAAACTCAAATCCTCCCATACCCCTAACCACCCCCTCCATTATTAGCACATAGTATTAGTATAGTACATTTGTTGCTGTTGATGAAAGAATGTTAAAATACTATTAGCTGTAGTACATAGTTTGCAAGAGGTATATTTTTTCCCTATACACTCTTCTATTATTAACTTCTAGTTATAGTGTCATATATTTGTTCTAGTTCATGAAGATTTCTAATATTTGTATAGTTAATCATGGACATTGCCCACCACAAGATCCACTGTTTTATACATTCCCATCTTTTAACCTCCAATTCTCCTTCTCATGACATATGTGACTCTAAGCTTCCCCTTTCTACTACATTCACACATCATTTAGCACTGTTAGTTATTCTGACAATAACATGCTACCGTCACCTCTGTTCATTTCAAAACATTTAAGTTCAACCTAGTTGAACATTCTGCTCATAATAAGCAACCACTCCCCATTCTTTAGCCTCATTCTATATCCTTGTAACTTATATTTCATGTCTATGAGTTTACATATTATAATTAGTTCATGTCAGTGAGACCATACAATATTTGTCCTTTTGTGTCTGACTTATTTCACTCAATATTCTACCCTCAAGGTTTCTTCATCAACCCATTTTTTTGTTTGTTTTTTGTTCTTTAAGAGTTTTGTTCACCCACCATACATTCCATCCTAAGTAAAGAATTGATGGTTCCCTGTATAAACACATATTTATGCATTCACCATTATCTATATAAGGACATCTCCATTTCTTCTACAAAGAAGGAAGAAGAGTCAAAGAACGTAGAGAGACAAAATAAAAAGAAAAAGAAAGAAAAAACTGACAGCTAAAAAGCAATAAAAGGAAATTAAAGAATTAAACTAAAGTAGAATAAAAGAGTCAGAAAACATCACTGGTGCCAAGAGTCCCATACCCCTCCCTTATGTCCCCCTCTTAAAGGCAGTTAGTTTTGGTATATTGCCTTTGTTACATTAAAGGAAACATAATACAATGTTTCTGTTAACTATAATCTCTAGTTTGCATTGATTGTATTTTTTCCCCAATACCACCCCATTTTTAACACCTTGCAAGGTGGACATTCATATGTTCTCCCTCATGTAAAAACATATTTATAGATTTTATCACAATTGTTGAGCACTCTAGGTTTCACTGAGTTATACAGTCATAGTCTTTATCTTACCTCTTTCCTTCTGGTGTCCCACATGCTCCTAACCTTCCTCTTTTAACCATACTCACAGTGATCTTTGTTCAGTGTACTTAAATTGTTGTGCTACCATCATTCAAAATTGTGTTCCAAACCTCTCAGTCCTGTCTTTTGCTATCTGTCTGTAGTGCTCCCTTTAGTATTTCCTGTAGAGCAGGTATCTTGTTCACAAACTCTGTCATTGTCTGTTTGTCAGAGAATATTTTAAACTCTCCCTCATATTTGAAGGACAGTTTTGCCAGATATAGGATTCTTGGTTGGTGTTTTTTCTTTCCATATCTTAAATATATCACCCCACTTCCTTCTTGCCTCCATGGTTTCTACTGAGAAATCCACACATAGTCTTACCAGGCTTCTTTTGTATGTGATAGTTCGCTTTTCTCTTGCTGCTTTCAGGATTCTCTCTTTGTCTTTGCATTTGATAATGATTATTAAGTGTCTTGTCATAGGTCTATTTATATCTATTCTGTTTGGGGTATGTTGTTCTTGGATCTGTAATTTTATATCTTTCATAAGAGATGGGAAATTTTCATTGATTATTTCCTCTGTTATTGCTTCTGACCCTTTTCCCTTCCCTTCTCCTTCTGGAACACCCATGACAACATACAATCATGCATTTCATGTTGTCATTCAATTCCCTGAGACGTTGCTCATATTTTTCCATTCTTTTCCCTGTCTGTTCTTTTGTGTGTAGGTGTCTTATTATCCATTTCCTGAGTGTTTTATTCTGCCTCCTGAACTCTGCTGTTGTGTCTCCATTGTGTTTTCATCTCTTGTGTTGTGTCTTTCATTTCCATTGATTCTGCTGTAGGTTTTTCAAACTTTTGATTTCTACCTTATGTTCATCCAGTGTCTTCTTTATATCCTTCATCTCTTTTGCCATATCTTCCCTGAAATCATTGACTTGGTTTTTGATATGATTTAGCATATTTCTTTGAAAATCTTTGATTGTTTCATTAAAATGAAACAATATCTCAATTCTATCTTAATAGAGGTGTAAATTTCTTTCTTTAACTGGGTGAAATCTTCATTTTTCCTAATGTAATTTGTAGTTTTCTGTTGTCTAGGCATCTGGTTTCCCTAGTCACCCCAATCAGATTTTCCCAGACCAGACTGGGTTCAGGTCTCAGTGTGGGGCTTTATTCAGAGTCAAATTTCCCTGTGGGTGTGTCTTAGAAGATTGACACACTTTCCTGTGAGGCCTCTAGCCACTGTGCTTTTCCTAACCTGACCAGCAGGTGGCACCTGTCAGCCTGTTTCTCCCAAGTGGTATAAGGAGGTGTGGCCTTTAATTCTTAGTTTAGTTTGTTTCTGTTTTGACTGTTTTCCCCAGGCCCTGGGGTCTGAATTCTGAAGGGCAGGCTGGCCCCAGAGCTGGCCCACCTTCTTCTTCTTAGGGAAGATACACCCCCTAGGGAGTAATCTTCTGCATTTGAATTGCTTCTTTAGTCTTTCTGACTCTTTTAACTCCACCCCTGTCTGGGTAAGAGCTTTGTGAACTGAAAATGGCTGAGGCTCTCTCCACTGCCACTGAGCTTGAGAGAGAGAAAAAGGGAAAGAAAGCCCCTTTTCAGAGCCAGTCAATGGCCCCCCCAATTTTACCCTTTGGTCAGATAGAGCATGTGGTCTTCTGGGCTCCCTTTCCTGGGGTACAGGTGTTTTCTGGCTCTCTAAGTTCAGTCTCTAAAAGCCTCTGTACTATTCCCTCTTTTTTTTTAATTAATTTTTTTCCATCAGCCCCCACTCCTCTCCACTGCGAGCGGCCTCAGGGTACTTTGCTGCTAGATAGGGGTTTATGTGTTTGTAGCCTGTATTCAGCAGGCCACATTTGTTAATTAAAACCCCAGTTGGAGCTAGGCTGAGCTATATTTGCTTGCTCCAGGAATGCTGCTTTCTCCTGCAGTAAGGTCTTGCACTCAGCCTGCTGTGGGGTGAGGGGCTCCCGGCGTGGGTGTGCA
Source organism: Choloepus didactylus (assembly GCF_015220235.1). Lineage (NCBI taxonomy): Eukaryota > Metazoa > Chordata > Mammalia > Pilosa > Megalonychidae > Choloepus > Choloepus didactylus. Next base: position 115,666,166 of record NC_051312.1, on the reverse strand, counting down.
GTTTTTACTTATAGATTTCATGCTGCGATCTCAACCACTCCACCCAATCCAGGCTGGTGTATGATGTGTGGACAGTCACAGCTGTCCCCCAGCCGTTGTTCCAGATTATTTACTAGTTGTTCCTGGTTTTTTATTAGTTGCTCCAGGGAACTAACTAAATTCGACACCTCTCTATGCCTCCATCTTACCTCTCCCTGATGGCATCCTTTTTGATGCCTTGTCAATGTCTTACATGTGTAGATATAAGAAAAGTGGGGAATCCATCCTAATCACAGCTTAGGACTCACTTCCTCTAGGAAGATGTTTTAATTTAGATTGCAAATGAGGTAAGGCAGATAACAGAGATTTAGCAAGTAAGTACGGGATTTTTCTTCCTCTCATTGCCAAGTCCTTTAATTACACATGCTTATCAAGTTATAGGGGAAGATACAAGCTATTCTAAATATGCAAAAGCTATGACCCAATTGACAGAAGCCTAAAGAAAGCCCTAAATCCTCTTCTACTTCATATAATATTTTCCTATGAAACTATTTTCCTTGATTAATAAATGATATAAACAAAGATTGATTAGGTACCTACAATAATCCAGGCATAGCAAAAGTGTATAATCAGTAGATGCTAGCCTCAAGTTGTTTACAGAATAGTAGAAGAAAGAAAAATAATTAAACACTTGATGATAATATAAAGTGATAGGTGGTATGTTAGAAATGTGCAGAAGTTCAACTGAAAGGAAAGGGTATGATCATGGAAAGCCTTCCAGAAGGGATGATGCCTAACAAGAGTCCTGAAGGATGAGCGGGAATGAAGACATATATGAACAAGCAAAAATAAATCAACTGTCAGGAGGACTGTGGAAAGATGGCAGAGTAGGAAGCTCCAGGAATCAATTTCTCCACCAGAACAACTATTAAACAGGCAGGAACTATCTGAATCAACTATTCCAAAATTCTGAAGACAGGAGAACACTGTGTAGTATCCAGGGAAGAGCAGGAGGAAGAGAAAAGTAAACCATGGTAAATACAAGTGAACTGCTTTTTGCATGTGGCAGTTATCATCACCAATCCACCACTCTCATGGCAGCCAGCAGTGAGGTCTGGTCCCTGGTACAGCTTGATAGTGCCAGAGAGTGGCATAAAAGCCTAGTTCCCCAAGATCAAGGGGGCAGGGGTGGCATGGTCCAATGGCTGATCACAGCTTTTGATTAGCACTTTGGATCACTGGTGGCCTGGCTCCAAGGGTGGCCTTTGTTTCAACTAGCTTTGGGCAAAGGCAGTGGAGAAGATGATATGCTTCCTGAGGATAGCTGAAGAGCTGTATTTGCTGGGGAAGTGCTGAGTACAAAAAGCGCAGCTTTGTGGAGCCACAGAAGCAGCTCCCGGTATACTTCTTGGCCCCTTCTGCACCTCATACTCAGGGCAGTTTGGAGCCAGCTTGTGCTCTTTTTGTGGGTCCCTGGCTTTGCAGTGTATGGGAAAGACTGACTTGGGAAACTCCTCCCTGACATGCCTCCCCCTAAGGCCCCTCAAATTTGCCCCCCAGGTAAAAGCAACTTGACAAAGAAAGCAATTCAAGAGACAAATGAGGTGGATGGTCTGGGGCAAAGGCTTACCTGCTTTAAGTCCTGCAGTGAACACCCTGGAAAGGGAGGAGGCCTGTCTCCTGGGACATAGAGGGAGGATTTGAACTCCTGCAAACAGGAGACTCCTAAGGCCACTGGCAAACACAGGCCCAGGAAAAAAAAAAAGGCCCAGAAGAGACAGGGAGGACCCTGCACTTTGTATTTACCTTGGGAGACATTCCTGATAGGAGGGCTGAACTCTGAAGAAAAGCACCAGCCAATGCAAGCCAATTTGCGAAGATAGAGAAAAATGTTCTCTGCTTAGGTTTGCTTGGTTTTGTTAGCACCTGACACCAAAAGAAAATCTCTGTCATATTGCTAACTGTATGCAAACTCAAGAAACAGATATCTCAGGGAATAAATCATAGTGTTAACATTTAAAAATACTAAAATGTACAGTGTGCAAAAAAAACATTAAAAGACAAACACAGAAACAGGGAATGATGGCTCGTCCAAGGAAGAGGATAAAAATCCAAAAAATATCAATAAAGACCAACTGTGGACGCATCAGACAAAGACTTTAAAAAATGAGCTTCAATATGCTCAAGGAGATGAAGCAGAATACAGAGAAATAACTAAATGATACCAGAAAAATAGTCAATATACTCAAGGAGAAGAAGGAAAATACAGAGAAAGAAGTAAAGATATCAGTAAAACAACGAATGAACAATGTGAGAATCTCAATAAAGAGACAGAGATTTTAAAAAGGAACCAAACAGAATGACTAGAGCTGAAGACCACAATAACTGAAATGAAAAATTCTAAGGAGGGTTTCAATAGCAGATTGGAGCTGGCAGAAGAAAAAATTAGTAAACTCAAAGACAAGACAATCGAAATGAGTCAGGCTGAGGAGAAGAAAGAAAAAGAATTATAAAAAGTGAAAGTAGCTTAAGAAACCTATGGGACACTTATCAAGCATACTATATATGCATTACTGGAGGCCCTGAAGGAGAAGAGAAAAAGGGGCAGAAGGAATATTCAAAGAAATAATCACAGAGAACTTCCCACAGTTAGCAAAAGACATGAATATGCACATCCAAGAAGGCCACAGAACACCAAACTGGATAAACTTGAATGGAAATTCACCCTGTCACATACTGATCAAACTGTCAAATGCAAAGGATAAGGAGAGAGTTCTGAAAGCTGTAAGCGAAAAGCAATGTGTTATTTATAAGACAGTCCCAATGAGATTAAGTGCCAATTTCTTATGAGAAAGCATGGGGGTGAGAAGGCAGTTAAGTTGAAATACTTAAAGTGCTGAGAGAAAACAACTGCCAACCATAATTTTATATCAGGTGATACTTTCTTCTTTCAAAAATGAGAGAAAGATTAAGATATTTTCAGATGAACAAAAGCTGAGGGAGTTCAAAACCAATCAGACCTGCCCTACAAGAATTACCAAAGGGAGTTCTTCCACCTGAAAGGAGAAGACACTGGACAGTGGTTTGAACTGGCATAAAGAAATACAGGCATTTGGTAAAGGAGGTAAAGAGGGTCCTATATTATCAGTAGTGACTTTAAAGTCCAGTCAAAAAGCAAAAATTGATTGAATGGGTAAAAAGCATGACCCAAATACATGCTGTCTACAAGAGACTCACCTTAAATTCAAAGACATAGGGAGGTTAAAAGTGAAAGGATGGGAAAAAATATACCATGCAAGTCATAACCCAAAGAGAGTTGGGTTAGCTATACTTTGACTTAAAGTTTAAGTGAAAAACGGTTATGAGGGGCAAAGATGGTCATTATTTACTAATGAAGGGGTCAACTCAACAAGATGATGTTGAATTGTAAATACATATGCACCTAACTGTAGAGCCTCAAAATATATGAAACAAATACTCTTAGTTCTATATTAACAGTAGGAGACTTTAATACACTACTTTCAATAATGGAAAGAACATGTAGTCAGAAGATCAATAAGGAAATAGAATACCTGAATGATACTCTAAACTGACTAGACCTAACATATCTATATAGAACACTTCACCCAACTGCAACATAATACACATTCTTCCTGAGTACACATGATCGTTTTCCTTCACAGACCATATCTTAAGTCTCAAAATGTCTAAATAAATTTTAAAAATATTGAAATCTTACAATGTACCTTCTCTGACCTTAAAGGAATGAAGCTAGAAATCAGAAACAGAGGGAAAAATGGAAAATTCACAAACATGTGTACTCTTAAACACCCAATGGGTTAAACAGGAAATCACAAGGGAAATTAGAAAATATCTTGAGGTAAATGAAAACAAAACTACAACATACCAAAACTTATGGGATACAAAAAGGCAATGTTGAGAAGGAAATTTATAGCTTTAAATTCTTACATTATAAAAGGAGAAAGATTTCAAAGAAAAGCTCTAACCTCAAAACTAGAAGAACTAGAAAAAAGAAGAGCAAACTAAACCCAAAGCAAGCATAAGAAGGAAATAACAAAGATTAGAGTGGAGAAAATTGAAAAAGAGAACAACAGCAACAACAGAGAGAATCAAAAAACCAAAAGTTCTTTCTTTAAAAAGATCAATAAATAGGCCAAACCTTTAGCTAGACTGACAAAGAAAAAAAGGGAGAAGACACAATTAACTAAAATCTGAAATGAAATGGGGACTTAACTACCAACTCCACTAAAATAAAAAGAATGTTAAGAGGATGCAAGGAATAACTGTATGCCAACAAGTTAAATAACCTAGATGAAATGGACAAATTTCTAGAAACACACCAACTACCTACATTGACACAAGAAGAAATAGAGATCTTAATAAACTAGTAAAGAGGTTAAATCAGAAATCAAAAACCTCCCAACAAAGAAAAGTCTAGGACCAGATGTCTTCACAGGGGAATTTTACCAACATACCAAGATGAATCAACACCAGTCTTGTTCAAACTCTTCCAAAAAACTGTAGAGTAGGGAACTCTCCCTAATTCATTCTACGAGGCCAATATCACCCTCATTATAAAGGCAGATAAAGATACCACAAGAAAATTACAGACCACATCTGTGTAGTTTGAATGTATTATGTCCCCCCAAATGCCATTATCTCTGATGTAATCTTGTGTGGGCAGACCTAACAGTGTTAATTAGATTGTAATTCTTTGTGTGTTTCCATGGAGATGCATTCCACCCAACTGTGGGTGATGACTCTGATTGGATAATTTCCATGGAGGTGTTGGCCCGCACATTCCTGGTGGGTCTGAATTAAATTACTGGAGCACTATATAAGACCAGGCAGAAGGAACAAGCTGCTACAGCTAAGAGGGACACTTTGAAGAATGCACAGGAGCTGAGAGAGGAGCTGCAGCTTACAGAGACATTTTGGAGATGGCCTTTGAAAGCAGACTCTTGCTCTGGAGAAGCTAAGAGAGGACAAATACCTTAAGTGCAACTAACAGTGACATTTTTGAGGAACTGCAGCCTAGCAAGGAACGTCCTGGGAGAAAGCCATTTTGAAACCAGAACTTTGGAGCAGATGCCAGCCACATGCCTTCCCAGCTACAGAGGGTTTCCGGACACCATTGGCCATCCTCCAGTGAAGGTACCCAATTGCTGATGTGTTACCTTGGACACTTTATGCCTTAAGACTGTAACTGTCTAACCAAATAAACCCCCTTTTATAAAAGCCAATCCATCACTGGTGTTTTGCATTCTGGCAGCATCAGCAAACTAGAACAACATCTCTTATGAATACAGATGCAAAAATCCTCAATAAAGTACTAGCAAATTGAATCCAACAGCTTGTTAAAAGAATTACACACCATGACCAAGTGGGATTTATCCCAGGCATGCAAGGGTTCAACATAAGAAAATCAATATATGTAATGCATCACATTAACAGAATGAAGGAAACAAACAAAAAACATGATTATTTCAAATCACCCAGCACCCCTTCATGATAAAAACACTGTAACTCTAGGAATAGAAGGAAACTTCCTCAACATGATAAAGAACATAATGAAAAATCCCCAGCTCACTACATATTTAAAGATGCAAGGCTGAAAACTTTCCATCTCAGACCAGGACCAAGACAAGGATGTCTGTCACCACTGTTATTCAACATTGTCCTGGATGTTCTAGGCAGAGCCATTATGCAAGGAAAAGAAATAAAAGGCATTCAAATTGGAAAAGAAGAAGTAAAACTTTCCATATTTGTAGATGACATCATCCTATATATAGACAATTCTGAAAAATCCACAACAAACCTCCTAGAGCTAATAAATGAATTCAGGAAAGTGGCAGGGCACAAGATTAACACTCCCAAATCAGTAGTGTTTCCATACACTAGTAATGAACAATTGGAAAGAGAAATCAAGAAAAAAATGTCCTTTACTATAAGAATCAAATATCTGGGAATAAATTTAACCAAGCATGTAAATGACTTGCACACAAAAAACTACAAAACATTGCTAAGAGAAATAAAAGAAGACCTGAAAAATGGAAGGACATTTCAAGTCCATGGATTCAAAGACAAAACATTGTTTAGATGTCAATTCTACCCAAAGTGATTTACAGATTCAATGCAAACTGAATAAAAAGTCCAACAACCTTCTTTGGAGAAACGGAAAAGCCAATCATCAAATTTATGTAGAAGGGTAAGAGGCCCTGAGTAGCCAAACCTATCTTTCCAAAGAAGATTGAAGTTGGAGAATTCACTTTCTGATCTTAAAACTTATTACAAAGCCACAGTAATCAAAACAGCATATTACTTTGTCAAGGACAGGCATGCAGACCAATTTAATTGAATTGAGCATTCAAAAATCAACCCCCAAATTTAAAGCCAAGTAACTTTTGACAAGGGGGCAAAGACTACTCTATTGGGAATAATAGTCTCTTCAACAAATAGTGCTGGGTAAAATGGATCTCCATATGTAAAAGAATGAAGGTGGACTCGTATCTCATATCATATACACAAATCAACTCAAAATGGATCTAAATATAAGATTAAGAACTATAAAACTCCTAGAAGAAAATGTAGGAAATCATCATTGGGCGCTTGTGTCAGGCAATGTTTTCTTAGAATTTATACCCAAAGCACAAGAAACAAAAGCAAAAAGATAAATGGGATCTCCTCAAAATCAAAAACTTTTGCGCATCAAAGGACTGTATCATGAAAGTAAAAAGACAATCTACACATTGGGAGAAAATATTTGTAAACTGCATTTTCAATAAAGGTTAATAACAGAATAATAAAGAAATTCTTCAACTCAACAACTAAAAGCAAACAGCTAAAATAAAAAATGGGCAAAAGACTTGGACAGACATATCTCTAAAGATATACAAATGACCAAAAAGTTCATCCAAAGATGCTTAAGACCATCTGTCATTAGGGAAATGCAAATCAAAATCACAATGAGATACCTTTTCACATGCACTAGGATTGCTACTATTACAAAAATGAAAAATTGCAAGAGTTGGGGAGGATGTTGAGAAATAGGAACACGTATTCTTGGCTGGTGGGAACACAGAATGGTGCAGCTGCTGCACAAGACAGTTTGGTAGTTCCTCAGAAAGTACAGAATTACCTATGACCCTGCAATCCCACTTCTAGGTATATATCCAAAAGAATCAAAAGCAAGGACTTGAACAGATATTTGCTCACCAATGTTCATAGTGGCATTATTCACAATGGCTAAAAGATAGAAGCAACTCAAGAGTCCATCAACTCATGAATGGATAAATAAAATGTGGTATGTACATACAATGGAATATTACTCAAACTTAAAAAGGAATGAAGTTCTGATACATGCAACAACAAGAGCAAACCTTGACATCACGTTGAATGAAATAAGCCAAACAAAAAAGGACAAGTATTGTAAGACTTCACTGATATGAAGTAATTAGAAAAAGCAAACTCATAGAGTCAGAATCTAGAAAATAGGTTACCAGGGGTCAAGGTGGGGGTAGAGAATGAGGAGTCAATGCTTAAACTGTATAGCTTCTATCTGGGTTGACTGTAAAATTTATGTAAACAATGGTGGTAATAGTAACACAACACTGTGACCATAATTAACAGCACTGAATTCTTTATTTGAATGTGGTTAAAACGGGGGATTTTAGTTTGTATGTATGTTACTAGAATAAAGTTTAAAAAAAAAATCCACAAACTGTACAGCATAAACAGTAAGCCCTAAGTTTAACCATGTACTATAGTTAATAGTACAATTATAAAAATATGATTTCATCAATCTTAACAAATGTACCACACCAATGCAAAGTGTTAATGATACATGGGAACCCTGTATTTTATGCATGATTTTTCTGTAAACCCACAGCTTCTCTAATGAAAAAATAAATAGAAATAGATTTTAAAGTGACCTGAACACCTATCGTGCTCACTATCTTTCTTGATACTGTAGGGATTTTAAGCCAGAATAGGTATTGCCAAGTGTGTACACAGAAACAGAGGACCTCTGAGAAAACCCTTTTAGACCCTAATGCAGAATTTATATTGTCTTTGGTTAGAAACAATATAAATTGGAACTAGTTTACTACATTTGGAACTCAACGCCTGTTAAAAAACATCAAATGTTGCTTGAGGCCTGAGTAACACTGAGGGAAAATATAAAAATGTATAGAATGAATAACTGGAGCTAAAAATAAAAACAACCAATGGCTTCTTAGTGAAGGGAGTGAACATCTCCATATTGTGGTAGTTCCCAAGAGAAATATAGTCTCTCTTTTTTTTTTTTTTTAATTCCTTTATTCCACAAAAACAACACAAAAAGAAATTACTGCCTGCCTACTGGGTGTGGAAGACTGTATAATTAAAGATGAAAGATGAATAAGACAATATGGTGAGGTAATCAGCAGAAACAATGCATTAAGCATTGTGATTAAAATATGGGCCAAGGATGGTAGAATCACAGAATAGGTAGTGATTAATTCCTCAGGTGGGGAAGCAGATTGACCAAGGAAGATGTCAAAAAGAAGGAAATTGGAAGCAGTATTTTGAATGATTTTAACTGAGACAAAATTAGTGAAGGCCATTCTAAGTGGAGGGAGAGACAGAGTAAGGCAAAGAAGAAAGAATATACATTAAGAATTGTTAAAGTGTATGGGATGTTTGAGGATAAAACAACCTTGTGTAGTTATCTCATTGCCATGTACAGGGCTTTTGAAGGTGCCTACAATCCAACAGACCAACTGATTCAATGTAGGCAAGTGTGCTGGTGGAGGATGCAGGGGATAGGGCGGGCTGACCTTATGCTAGTAGCTATTTGGTCACATGCCACAAGAATCAAGGCCATTTTTAGTATACTGAAAAGAATATTGGACTAGGAGTCAGGAAACCTGAGTCCGTGTCTAGGGCGACCAACTGTCTCGATTTGCCTGGGATGTGGATTTGCAGAGCTAAAACTGGAGTACTCACAGACAAGCAGGATTTAGATACCTTGACTCTGCCATTAACTTCCTGTGTGAATATAGGCTGGTCAGATGATCTCTCTTGGCCTCATTGATTTTGTTTGTTTGTTTGTTTTATTTTAACAACAATCAAAGTAAATAAAATGAATTTTCTATAGGAACTTCCAGGCCTTCAATAAACTAACTACAAAAAACTTGCAAATATTCCCTTCCCTGTACCCATTCCCTTTGGCAATGTGACTTTGCAGCAGCTCCCAAGAGCTGGCATCTATTCTGCACTCTTTAAATCAGAGTGGCTCTGTGGCTTGCTTTGGCCTACAGAATGCTGCACAAGTGATGACTAGCTCATTCTCAGCCTAGGCTTCAAGTCATCTTGCAGACTTCCACTCATTCTCATGGAAAATTGCCAGCTACCAGGTGAAACATTCTGGCTAACCTGCTAGTGGACAACAGAATATGTGGACCATAATATGTGCCCCATTTGTACCAGACATAGGTGACAGATGTGATGAGACATGTTAAAGAACCCAACCAAGATCCACAAAGCAGCTGACCCAACCTGCAGCTGACACCAGACACATGAGGGATCCTAGCAGAATAAACATCCTCCTGACCCACCGACTGGTAAAGCAATGGTAAATGGTTGTTATTTGAAGCCACTGAATTTTGGGGTAGTTTGTTACACAGCAACTAATAGGTGTAAAAGAGATTTTCTAAATTCAAGGTAATAGTGGTGCCAAGGGAGTCTGATCTGTAATGGATGATATTCCACCAAGGAGAGATGTAGGGATAAGGCTTGTGACTAATGTTCCTTACCTAATAGAATAAATCTAAAACACAGAAAGATGAATAAACAAAATAAAATACAAAAACCACTGGGAATATGGATATCTTCATCAGAAGATGGCCTTCTTACGTGAAAAGATAATGTCCTTGGTTTCCTAATATCATTCTCATTTTATGAGTGTTCTGGAAGTCAGGGGTCATGACAGATGTTTATAAGTGGCAACTAATCATTACTCCTAATGCCATCTTTGAATATAAGAAAAGATGAATAATAATGCATTCACTTTATATTCTGATGGCACATAACCTCTTAGCTTGTACTTATAATTCTTGTTGAGATATCTTGCAGTAGTCTCCTTATAATTAAATAAACTAATGCAAACAGCCTAGAAATAGCATGTGCAGTCTGTTTATAAAAGATGACTTTTACCTCATAGAGCTAACCTGTCAGCTAACTCATCTTCTTAGAGAATACTGGTAGTTTTAACAATCGGACAAATGGGGAATTAAAAAAAAAAAAAAACTTCCCAATTAAATTCCTTTTTCGTTGCTCAACTTTTTCCTTTGAAATTCACTCATAGTCCAATTGACATGCGATTGAAGGAAAATACATGGGAATAACTGAGTATAATTTTGCCACCAATGTAGAAAGCGTCTTCTGTCTCATTACATGAGAAGTGAATAGCTGTTTTCAATAACATTTTTTGACAATTCATGAATCTCTCAGTCTCTAAAAATGTAGGTAACACAGCATTTATTATTTGTAGAGAATCTTTTATCTCAAAATTTCTAAATAATTCCCAAATGAATGTTAAATCCAGACATCATCTTTCATTCCCTGTACTCTGCTCTTCCTTTTGATCTCAGTAGTGCCAAAATTTGATTTATCTCATCACATTATTCATTTGCCTGTCATTCAAGCTTTTTATGATTTCTTCCCCTTTCAGTCAACTGCCAGGAATAACTTCTTTTATTCTTTTATTGTTTTTTTTTTTTTTTTTCATTTTCACTGACATTCCTGCACACAGCCATAATGATACTCTGCCTCTGGTGCAGGGCAGGGGGGAGGGGGGAGGCAACACTTTTTACCTCTAACCTCCTTTATCCTCATGGAAAAACAAACCTGATTCTCATTATATGGGGTGGTATGACAATCTGGGCAGTATGACAATCTGGGAAAGACACTTGGCTGAAAATTAGGAGAGGCAAGTTCATGAATTTGGGTAACTTGTTTTGCCTCTCTGTTCCTCGGTTTTGTTTTTTGTAAAATGAGGACGCTGGACTGAATGATATCTAAGATTCCTTGCATCTTGAAGAAACCTCTGTTCTCTCAATATTATGAAAGGCACTGAAGAGGATGATGGTGTTTTAGAATTATAAGCATATTTCCTTCCCCAGGAGTGGCTTAGGAAAATGTGCATTTCCATAATATCTCAGTTGTTAATGGAGAATACTCCACCAAGTTAATTTTTTGTTAAAATTTCTTAGTCCTATTTCCTCAAAGAATGCAGCACAGTATTGAAAAACTAATCACGTGAAGAGCAAAGCACGGGGGGAAAGGGGTTTCTCTGCCAGTGAGGCGACTCAGACATTCTGCCCTTCCCTGGTGGCTGTGTTTACTTTAGCACCTTGAAGAAGCTTTACCCATCAGCTGTGGAGTTTCTGATTTGCCTTCTAATAAGCATGGGACTTTTACTTTCTCCCTTCTCTCTCCAAATGGTAGGGAAAGAAGAATACGGCAAGCAGTGGGAAATCATTAGTCTTGAAAACTGTTAAAGGCTGGGGGGGCTGGCTAATATGCCGGTAAAAAATCACATTCTAGATAGATCAACCTTACATGGTAGGATATGTAGCCTAGATTTTAGTAAGAGTGAGTCTGGATCCTGGATCTAAGTAAATAGGCTGAAAACTAATCCAAGAATTCTGTGTTAAGTCACAATTCACAGGTTTTGGTGGCTAAAAAGGCATAGGAAAGCAATCAAAGAGGACTGTTGTCTCAAACCTGGATGGCTGGGAGAACAATGGCAACAGTGACAGTCCCAGGCAGGCAGGAGGTCAGGCTACAGAGGATTGATATGAGGGACATGTTTATACATTTTAGGTGAAGGCAAGAGTTCCAAGGGAAAGAACCACCCAGGATAGAGGTATATGTTGGCCAATCAATGAATACCAGATTTTTAACATGACCCATGATTGAAAGCATGATATCTTTTAATTCTTAAAAAAAGCATGAAATGGGTCCCATGATCATCCCTTCTTAGAAATGTAGAAACTGAAGCTTAAAAAGAAGCTTGGACCACATAGCAAGTAAGTTGTCTTCCAACAGAACTGAACGCCCAATTTGTAGGGCCCAGTGCAAAATAAAAAAGGTCCCGTGTTCAAAAGTTAAGAATTTCTAGTTGGTGACAGCAAAACATTAAACCAATCCTGGGACATTCTAATTATGGGGCTTTATGAAATTGCACAGGTTGTCCACCCACGAAACCAGACCTGTCTACCAATAATTAATCCTGGGACTACTGGCTCTATAGCTGGTACTCTTGACTGCCACCTTGTATCCTGGTTCCTTTTCTGTTGATTAGGGTGGAACAGTTTAAATTGACACTTCAAACAGTTATCACTTGAGATCAAGATACTGAAAAGTTTTTTATGAAAAAAATTAAAGAGATATATTATCTGATGAAATGTTTAAATAAATTATCAAATGCAAATGTGGATAAAAACTGAACGAGTTAAGTGTTTTCTGTAATTGCTTTCTGTCACAGGCTTGAGAAACCATCAGAAACAAAGCCCAGGGGTCTAAACAGAAGACATATGCAAACCTGGTCTGAACCTAAACTTGAGACTAAACGATCAACTGAATGCATACGTGTTGAAAAAGTAATATATTTCTCAAACTTCACTTCAAACATCACCTTGCCCTGTTATGCTCAAGTTGAGCCTCTTAAGATCAATTTTTAAAAGAGAGACAAATTTGAAGTTAACCATAGTGAATAATGTGGCATGAACAACTATGATTTATACTCTCTTGACTTTGATCATGCACTTCCAGACACTAAGCAAATGACAGTGGTGTGCACCTGGTGTTTCCAAACACACTGTGAATTGAGTATAAATAAAGAATAATTACAAAAAGATTTCTAGACTCTCTCACCCAAATACACATTTCAGGTTTTTGTTGAAGACTCAATATAAACCAAGACAATTCATAGTCTCAGAAAGATACATCTAATGTATATATCCATTCTTAAAATTGGATTCTTGATTTTTATTACATACTCCCTTCACCTATTAGTTTTGCGTGGAGTATTCTCATCCAACAAGCAGAGAAGAAATAATGCTACAATGTAGATGCTTGGAAAACAACTAGATCACTGAAATATATGTGGCTTTATATTTGCTTACTTTACCTATTTTTAAAATATATATTTCCAAAAATGGTTTTTTAAATGTTGATTTCCAAATCCATGACTTTGCTTACTGATATGTTTCTATCAATGCAAGGTGAGCAACACATTCTCATAAAAAAAAGATATGTAGCCTCCTTCTCCAAACATGAAGCAGAATGAAAAACAATAAGATTTTCTTTTCCTTTTTCCTTTTTTTCCCATTTCCTTTCCTCTCCTTTCCTCCCCTCTCTCCTTTCCTTCCTTCCTTCTGTATTATGGTATGGGAGTCATGGGGAAGCCAGGGGTGGGGCTGACACTTAGAAGAGAGTACAGCAGACATGGAAGACCACATCACCCCTCCCTTCCCACAATACGCAGTGGGCCCTTACTCTGGTAATTCTAAGAAAAATTTTATGATTTAAATATTTCATGAAACTAAATTTAAGTTTAAAAATAATTAAAGATAGCCTGACTCTTTAAAAATCAAGATACGGGAGTGAGGTCACAGATTTGAAACTGCCACTTTAAGTTAAATGATTATTTATGCAGCAGATGTGGAAGAAGAAGACAGATTGGTACTCAATATGATTTAGATTATAGTGAGTAGTGATCTAGTTGGTGGCAGGAAGGGAAGCAAAAAGACATACAAAAAGGAGCAGAGATGGAGAAACGAAAGGAGTAAGGTACGAATGAAGGAGGAAGAAGAGAAAACAGCTCAACCACAGCTGATAAGACTTCTGGATCTGACAGATCCAGGACAACAGTCCAGCTGAATCTCCTGGATACCTGGCTTCTGTACCTGGTTTTGCTTTTATCTTGAGAGAATCCTGCCTCTCTTATTGCCACACAACTAACCCCCATCATTTGAAAACATCTGGTTTTTCATGTAAACAAAAGGACCTGACACAAGTTATGAATTAACTGCCTAATTAGAGTTAATAGATGCCAACCAGGAGGGTGAAACTGTCCATTTCACCCTGTTTGAGGGAAATGCCCATCCTGCCGGCTGTGTGTCCTCTGATGAGAATCCCCTGTGTACTAATAAAAACTCCAGGTCATGGGGTTCCATGCCAGACCCGCTATGCCAGAATTTCCACAGGAAAAGGACTAGGTGCCTGTATTTCTGACAAGATTAATGTACAGTACTTATGATTGGGCACTCTGTGAAAAGTTGTTGAGCAGTGATCATGACACCCTGGTTGTGCCCAGGAAATCAAGCCATGGTTGTATGGAATGCAGAAAGAATTAAAAAACCAAGACCTGCTTTATTATCTCTTTCATAAGAGGCCTCAATTAAAGAGAGGTATGTACTTGACAACCTGCATATTTCAGAAGTGGTCAAAACCCTGATACAATAGTGTGGAATGCACCTGAGAGAAGACAGGGCTACCAGCAGATCTGAAGGCTTGACTTAAGGGAAGGAAAGAGCCATTCTTATTATGCTGTCAATCATCTTACACTCTGGGCAAACCCTACATTTGTGCAAAACTTGTGGTTGATCAGGAACACAAAGCTATTGTGGGAGGAGGCAGACACTAGGTCTCACTGCTGGAAAGAAGAACTTCATATACATATAATCACTCAAAAAACAAGGTTGGAGGATGGGACTTCACTATTTCCCTTCAAACATAAGTATGTACCCCAGTAAATGCATGATGGAAGGATCCAGGGTGAGAGGGGGTCCCAAGAAACTCAGAAATAATGCCATTCATGACCTATATGTTAAGGAGCACGTCTTGTTTCGGTTTCATTTTAGGCATCAGGGCACCTAACCAACTTCAAGGGAAAGGAAGTTGTAAATAGTTGCATGAAAACCAGGTGCAGAGGTGCAGGCCCACGTATTCCACCACTCTGCCAGCCCCTACACCCACATACACACAAAGAGGAAGATCACATAAAATTTTAAATGTTGATCTCAGTATGGGGGAAGAACACAGTCCTACTGCACATGCATGATTTATACAGATATAAGAGCTCTAATGTGGTGTGCCACCCTGTAAATTTTTAAAACAATTTTATAATAGTGTTTAAAACCAGATAGGGACAGTTTGGAGAGCAGAGCTATATCAAAGGATTTAGAAAAAATGATTTACTTGAGGTTTTTAAACAGCATTAAGTGGTTTGTGAAAAGTGTTCTGACTTGTGCGTAATATGGATGGTGCTTAAAAGTCTGGGCACCATAAAGGTAGACCCCTGGAGACACATTCACCAGGAAAACGTGGGCCTTAAATACAGCTGGGTGTTTGCTTCCAAGACTGCTTTCTGAGTATTAGCATTTAAACCACCCACAGAGGCTTTGCAGATGCTTCACTGGGTAAATAAGGTAGAGATGAGAATGTTCACACCTCATTGATGCTACTTTTTAATTTAGTGATAATTCTAAAACTGGATTGATCAGAGAATCTGACTTTAAACTAGCTTGGAAGAAGCTAGCAAAGAAAATCTAAGCTCCATTTAGTTAATTTTCTAAATTAAATAAACAAAGGAGACTGAACCTACTTCTGCTTTCCAACTTTCTGATTCGATTCCATGCTATCTTAATTTAACCATGTAAGGGAGAAATCTCAAATCTGTATGTTAATAACATGAGAACAGTCATAATATTCTTTCAATGTAACACCTTTCTTCAAGGAAATTCAGAGTGATATGAGATGTTTTTGCCCCCAGTCCTCAACAACTGAGCTTGAATTATTACCATCTATTACACAGCACATTTGGGATGCTGAGGCATGGAGATGTAACAGCTGAAGAGGATTTGGGCATGGTTGCTGTTCCAACAAATTCATCTAAAAGGATGTGTGAGTTTCAACAACGTGCAGAGCACCGTTCGAGGCTTGGGAGTTATGGAATAAAAGGTCAAGAAAGTCCTGGAACTCCTGGAGGTTCTATTCTAGGGAAAGAGTAAATTAAAAAAAAAAAAAAAAGGTGATTTCAGATATGATAAGTGATTTGAAGAACACAAAGGGAGTGATGTGAGAGAGGGTAATTGGGATGGAGCAATGGTGCAGATAGAGATGGTCAAAAATGCCTCTGAGAAGGTGACATTCCACCTGAGAGCTAGATTTCCAGGACACAATCATGCGAAGATCTGGGGGAAGAAGGTTTTAGACTGCAGGGGACAGGAAGCACCTTGCCCTGAGATGAGAATAAGCCTGCTTAATGTCAGAGCACAGAGGGAAGGTCGTGGGGTCAGAGCTTTATGAGAAAGGGGCGGGGAAATGTGACAGGAAAAAGAAAAGGCAGTGATTAGCTTGTACAGGGTCTTACGCATCGCTGTATGGTGTTCTGATTTTGTTCTAAATAGAGGAAGAAGCCATTGGAAAGTTTCAAAAAGTAAGCATGATTCACACTGTGTTTTAAAAAATAACTCTGGTTGATAGAGAAGACTGCATAGGCTCAAGGCTGGATAAAGAGATGCCAGTTTGGAGGCTGTTTGAGAGGCCAGGCTAAACAAGATGTGGTATGGATTACATGGGCAGGCAGGGAGATAAAAACAACTCTGAGAAGTCCAAAATACTGTATTTTTGTGGTGTAAAATGATTAATGATCCGCTGTGCACAGAGTGCATAAATAATGCATAGATGATAAATTAAAGACAGAAGAAATGAGTCAGGCTTCACAACCTTTAGAGATGATATTGAAAGATAAAATGTGAGGCTCTGCTTCCTCCCAGGAGATGAGGAGAACTCCTGGGCTACCTGACCACCCCCACTGCCTTTACGGTGCCCACCGCAAGGGGGATGGTTGCTGTTCACCGAGCACCTCCCACACTCTGGACTCTGCTTAACACAATACGCAAGATCTTAGTCTCAAAACATTCTCTGAATGGGTTCTTGTTGGACTCCCTTTACAAATGAGAAAAGTGAGCCTCATAAAGACAGTTAAGCAAATTCAGTATGTGAAGCAGAATATTCTTTTATTAAGGGTTTATGAGCAAAGATAGGGCCAGATTTCCTGGTCGGGAAGCCTGGCCCTCCTAGTTGCTAACTGTGTGAATGTCGGATTTCCATAGCTACGCGTCATTGTTGGAAAAACAGGAATGATTAAAAATCCAGCCTGTGGGATGAAATGAGTCACCACACATAAAATTCCCAGATATTCCTGGAATACTGTTTGCCTGCAATAAACATTAGCGATTTTTGTTACTGCTCAAATTATACAGCTAGTGAAAATACAGCATGGATATTTGGGTCTAAAGTCAATGCTCTTCACTTTAAGCAGTTTCACTTACTGTTTTTTGTTTATTTAAAAATTTTTTTTTAAATTTAATTTTATTGAGATTGTTCACATGCTATACAATTATCCAAAGATCCAAAGTGTACAATCAGTTGCCCATGGTGCCATCACACAGCTGTGCATCCATCACCACAATTAGTTTTTTTTTTTAATTTTTAGAACATTTTCATTAATCCAGAAAAGAAATCAAGACCAAAAAAAAAAAAAAAACAAAAATAAGGAAACTCAAATCCTTCCATAACCCTAACCACATCCCCCTCCATTGTTGACTCATAGTATTGGCATAGTACATTTGTTACTGTTCATGAAAGAACGTTGAAATACTACTAACTATAGTACATAGTTTGCAATAGGTATATATTTTTTCCTATATATCCCTCTATTATTAACTTCTGGTTATAGTGTCATACATCTGTTCTAGTTCATGAAAGAGATTTCTAATATTTGTACAGCTAATCATGGACAATGTCCACCACAAGATTCAGTGTTTTATAAATTCCCATCTTTTAACCTCCAACTTTCCTTCTGGTGACATACGTGACTCTGAGCTAACCCTTTCCACCACCTTCACACACCACTCAGCACTGTTAGTTAAATAATGTGCTACTGTCACCTCTGTCCACTTCCAAACACTTAGGTTCAACCTAGTTGAACATGCTGTTCCTAATAAGGAACTGCTCCCCATTCTTTAGCTTCATTCTATATCCTGGTAACTTATATTTCATGTCTATGAGTTTACATTATAATTAGTTCATATCAGTGAGACCCTGCAATATTTGCCTTTATGTGTCTGTCTTATTTCACTCAATATAGTGCCCTCAAGTTTTCATCATCAACCCGTTTTTTTTAGACTGTTTTGTTCACCCACCATACATTCTGTCCTAAGTAAACAATTGATGGTTCCCTGTATAGTCATGTATTTATATATATTCACCACCATCACCACTACTATATAAGGACATCTCCATTTCTTCTACAAAGAAGGAGCAGTCAAAGAGGTAGAGAGACAAAAGAAAAAAAAAAAAAAACAAAAAAAAAACCATGAGAGCTAAAAAGCAACAAAAGGAAAGATAAAATTCAACTAAAGTAGAATAAGAGTCAGAAAACATCACCAATGCCAAGAGTCCCATATCCCTTCCTTATGTCCCCCTCTTAAAGCATTTAGCTTTGTTATATTGCCTTTGTTACATTAAAGGAAGCACAATTCAATGTTTCTGTTAACTATAGTCTGTAGTTTGCATTGATTGTATTTTTCCCCCAATACCACTCTATTTTTAACATTTTGCAAGGTTGACGTTCATTTGTTCTCCCTCATGAAAGAATATATTTGTACATTTTATCATAATTGTTGAACACTTTAGGTTTCAGTGAGTTTTACAGTCCCAATCTTTATCTTTCCTCTTTCTTTCTGTTGTACCACATGCTCCTAACCTCCCTCTTTCAACCATACTCACAGTCACCTTTGTTCAGTATACTTACATTGCTGTGCTACCATCACCCAAAACTGTGATCCAAACCTCTCACTCCTGTCTCTTCCTATCTGTCTGTAGTGCTCCCTTTAGTGTTTCCTGTAGAGCAGGTATCTTGTTCACAAACTCTGTCATTGTCTGTTTGTCTGAGAATATTTTAAACTCTCCTTCATATTTGAAGGACAGTTTTGCCAGATATAGGATTCTTGGTTGGCAGTTTTCCCCCTTCCATATCTTAAATATACCACCCCATTTCCTTCTTGTCTCCATGGTTTCTACTGAGAAATCCACACATAGTCTTATCAAGCTTCCTTTGTATGTGATGGATTGCTTTTCTCTTGCTGCTTTCAGGATTCTCCCTTTGTCTTTGATGTTTGATTATCTGATTATTAAGTGTCTTGTCATACGTCTATTCATATCTATTCTGTTTGAGGTATGCTGTGCTTCTTGGAGCTGTAATTTTATGTCTTTAATAAGAGATAGAAAATTTTCAGTTATTATTTCCTCTATTATTGCTTCTGCCCCTTTTCCCTTCTCTTCTCCATCTGGGACACCCGTGACATATACATTCATGTGCTTCATGTTGTCATTTAATTCCCTGAGGTGTTGCTCATATTTTTACATTCTTTTCCCTATCTGTTCTTTTGTGTGTAGGGTTTCAGGTGTCTTGTCTTCCAGTTCCTGAGTGTTTTCTTCTGCCTCTTGAACTCTTCTGTTGTATGTCTCCATTGCGTTTTTCATCTCTTTTGTTGTGCCTTTCATTTCCATAGATTCTGCCATATGTTTTTTTCAAACTTTCAATTTCTACCTTATGTTTGCCCAGTGTTTTCTTTATAGCCTTCACCTCTTTTACCATATCTTCCCTGAACTCATTGATTTGGTTTTTGATTTGATTTAGCATATTTCTTTGAAAGTCTTCAATGGATTGTTTCATTAAAGTGAAACAATATCTCAACTGTATCTTGCTTGAGGTGTAAGTGTGTTCATTTGACTGGGCCATATCTTCATTTTTCATAGTGTAGATTGCAGTATTCCATTGTCTAGGCCTCTTGTTTCCTTGGTTACCCCAATCAGATTTTCCCCAGACCAGAACAGGTTCATATCTCAGAATGGGTTTATATTTAGTTTCAAGTATCCCTGAAGATGTGTCAGAGATTGACAGTCTTTCCTGTGAGGCTTATAGCCGCTGTGCTTTTCCTAACCTGCCCAGCAGGTGGCACCTGTCAGCCTGTAGCTCCCAACTGGTATAAGGAGATGTGGTCCCTTTAGTTTTTGTTTTGGCTGTTTTCCCCCAAGCTCTGAGGTCTGGTTCTGAGGGGAAGTCGGGTAGTAGAGCTGGGCCCCACCTCCATCCTCTTAGGCAAGATACACCCATAGGGATTTATCATCTGCATTTGAATAGCTCCTTTGTCTGACTCTGCTATCTCTACCCTTCTGGGTCAGATTGCTGCGAACTGAAAAAGGCTGAGACTTTCTCCACTGAGCTGCCCACATTGAGAGAGAAAAAGGGACAGAAAGCCCCCTTTCTGAGCCAGTCTATGGTCCCCCAATTTCACCCATTGGCCAAGGGTAACACCTGATCTTCTGGGCTCCCCGTCTGGAGACAGAGAAGTCCTCTGGCTCTTTAAGGTCAGTTGTCACCACAAGCCTCTGCTTGTTGGGGATTCATAGCTTGTAATCAGCTGTCCACATTTGTTAATTAAAACCATAGTTTGAGCTGGGCTGAGCTAAAGTCGCTTGCTCAGAGAGTGCTGCTTTCCACCACAGCGAGGTTTTGCAGCTCAGTCTGCCATGGGGTGGGGGTGGGGGTATCTCCCAGCACAGTTCTGCAGTTTTTACTTACAGATTCTATGCTCTGATCTCAGGCATTCCTCCCAACCCAGGTTGGTGTATGATGTGTGGACAATGACAGCAGTTATTCCAGATTATTTACTAATTGTTCCTGGTTATTCACTAGCTGCTCTAGGGGACTAACTAGAGTCCACTCCTCTCTATACCACCATCTTGCCCCCTCCCTAGTGTTTTATTTTTAATAAAGATTATATCAAACAATAATGATGATAAAGAAAAAAATGGATTCCAAACAACTATGTTGCAAAAGAAAAGTTTTTTTGTTTTTTTTTCCCCCCTGGGTTTATCCCCTAGCCAATAAGTATCATGAAAAGGAAGGCAGAGGTTTCCTAATACTAGTTCATTTCTGTCTTAGTTTTTTTTTCCTTAGTGAATTTGAAGTATATATGTCCATTATTATCTCACAAGAGATACTAAAAGCTTCAAAATATGCATATATAAAATGATCCATTTAAACAGAAGAAGTAGTACAGAAAACAAAATAATAGATATGCCACAAATATTCTACATATTTTTCTAGAAGAGCACAGACAATACCATAACCATAACTACACAGTACCCAGAACTCTCACAGTCCTTACCCATTTATACTCACTTCTACCTGAACACCCACATACATACATGCACACACACACACACACAGAAAACACTTTTAAACATGTATAAAATACTCAGTGACAAGCTTGGCACACAGTAGGCATTTAATCAATGTATTCATAGTGTTATTAGTTACCTCAATCCAATGACACTATCCATTGTGGACAGTGATAGAAAGTACAAAAAGTCTCTGAATTGCTATAAGAAAATCCCATATCCAAGTCCCTTTATTTGTTTGTGTTTATATTTACTTTGCATGAAATCTAGAAATGGAGTTTCTTTCAAGAAGTCTTTGAGAACATGATACTTAAAAGGCTTCTCTGGCACCAGGAAAGGAAAGAAAGAATAAGCAAGCAATTTATAGAATACAGAGGCCTTGAGGGAAGTATAGTTTTGGAAAAGTTATGCATGGATAAATCCAAATAAGTTTTTAAACTAAATATGGATTTTAAAATAGAACTTTTTAGAAGTGTGCAGCGTCCCTCCCTCCCCGAGCAATACCATCGCTTCCCCTTCAGCAGTAGCCCCAATTCCATTATGAAGCAGTTTCTCACTCCTCTTGTGTTGGTGTAGAAGAATGCAAATTTATTTTTACAGGTTTTGCTTTGAATCTAGAAACCTAACTAAATTCTCTAAACAATTCAAATAATTTTTGCTAATTTGCTAATAATGAAAGTTTTGTTTTTTTCCTTCTCAATCTGTAAACTTTCCCTTGTCTTCCTTTACTGGCTAGGACTTCTGGTAAAATGCTGAATAGAAATGGTTACAGCAGGAATCCTTCTCCAGTTCCTAATATCAAAGGGAATGCTTTTAATTTTTCTCCATTCTAAACTTATCTTTCAATTTTTTAAAAAGGATTTTTGTTGGGGACGATTAAGGTAGCATGTATAAAATCCACCCTCAGCGATGCTGGAGATATGCAACATGGCCGCTAGGGCTGATGCAATAACGGCTTAAGTTGCCCTCAGCCTTCTTTACGGAAGTGATAGCCGTTTGCGCCTAAGATTCGCGCCTAGAGTGCTAGCTTTACAATCTGCCTTCTACCCCAGCAACAGCAGCCACCAATCCTAGACCGCCACCTGCCCTTGCTAGCCACTCCCCCTCTCTCCTAGAGTATATATGCTCTGCCCCTTCAATAAAGATTTGCAGCTTGATCAGAAACCTGTCTTGCTGTCATTCCTTGTGTCTCTTGTCCCATACCATTCCTCCCTCACAGGACTCGGAGCCTCCGTTGAACGTCCCGTGGGCCGGGACAGATTTTGAAGAATTAAAAACACTAAACATGTTTTTTTTCTGCCCTATCAATATAAACTTATGATTTATCTGGTTTAATCTTTAGTATGGTAAATTGAATTAATTGATTTTCCCATGTGAAACCTAACTTGGTCATGTAGTATCTTTCATAGGTTTTGTTGTATTCTATCTGTAAATGTTACATTTATATTCATAAGAATGAGTGGCTCATACTTTTACTTCTCATATCTTCCTCCTTAGATTTAGCTATTAAAGTTATTTTCCCTCCTTTCTATCTTTTGAAATATTTTGTGTAAGTTTGGAGTAATTTGTTTTTAGTTTTCTTGGTGGAACATTCCAGTAAAAGCATCTAGACCCGGAGTTTTCTTTGTGAGAAGGTTTTTGTCATATTTTCTGATTTTGATATAGTTAAACAAGCTTTTTTTGGGGTGGCGTGGGTGGGTGGGTGGGTATTATTTAACTGATACATATTTTTCCATTCTTTAAATTTTAAATTTAACTTTCCCCTTTCCTGTGGTTTAAACATGTCTTTTGTAAACAGTTGATTGCTAGATTTTTATTTCAGTCCACTATTATTACAGTAATTTCTGATACGTGTGTATTTACTAAATTATTGTATGCTTTCTATTTATTCCTCATTTTATATATCTTTGTGACTGCACATATATATACACGTACGTATATGTTTCCTTCTGTTTTTTGATTGGTTAATTTTTTCATTACATTCATTTCCTTGACTAGTTTGGAAACAATACTCTATTTGTATCTATTTATTTCTTACATTAGAAATTTAAACAGACATATTTAATTCATAAAAGTCTAAGTTTAATTAATATGTTTAACTTTTTCTAAATAATTCAAGTATCTTAGAATACTTTTAACTCCAAAAAACCTCACATGTTATTCTTTTCAGGTTTTTAAAATTTTTCCTACTCTTGTGGGGTTAAAAATATTATTGTTTTATATGATGACACTTGTTTATGTTTACCCACATATTGATACTTCCATTGCTTTTCATACTTTCTTGTACCTTAGGAGCCTGGAGTCATTTCTCTTTGGGACTCCCTTAACTAAATGCTTTGAGATTTTCAGGCCATGCAAGCACTTTATCTTCTTTCTCTGAGCCCCAGGGATATGTAAAAACCAATGCTCAAATTCAGTAGGTGTATCACATGCCCATAAGGTGAAAGCCAGCCTCAGTGCATGGCTTATTTCTAGGGTAAGCTCAGCCCCCAGTCTTCACATTTTCTTCTTATTTTCTAGTCAGCTCAATGAAGAAATATTTATTGAAATAATATTTATTTATATATTTTATGTTTAAATAATTTATATAATAATATTTATTTATGTATTTTATATTTAAGTCATCAGTTAAAATTGTTTTTTATTAGGAATTTTGGTGGGGTACTTAGTGTATATTTTTTTGTAGAAAACAAATATAGTTTCAAAAATTATATAATAAGGTAAATGTCCCAAATAGATGTGAATTGAATATTTCAAAGACTAACCTTGGGCTACCAAGTTAACTATAAACTTGATCTGTCTTTCGAAATTCTTGTCAGTTTATCCTCAGTTATTTAATCTATTCAGCTTATTTTTCATTTATGCACATAATCTACACCTGTTCAAATGATAGGACTTACTTTTCACAGATGTGTCCTGGATTCATGACTGGGCTTTTGCAAATTTTCATCTCTTTCCCTAAAATACACTCTACCTGTCTCTGAGTGTCAAAATCCTATTCAAGGATCATTTCAAATGGTAATTCATCCAGGAAGTATTTCTTCATCTTCCATCCAGATTTTATTTTCTCCTCTTCTAATCTCTCAAAGTTTTCAGAATGGCAGAGTTGAATGAGAACTGGTTTGGGATCCAGAACTACTTGGATTCTCTTTCTGCATTCATCCATTACTTGCTCGTTGTGTGACCCTGTACAATATCACCATGACTTAATTACTTTATTTAAAACAGGGATAACTGTAACCTCCTTGGAGTAGCACCTTATTTTGAGGATTGAAATGGAGTGATGCATATAGAAAATACTAGTGCTCAATAAGTGGACGCTAGTTTTATTATTAACTTAATGGGATAGTTATTCTATCCTGGGTCATAGTTATCTTTTTATTAGTCTTCGCTCCCCCTCACCACTATCCCCAAGGAGGTTCCTTGGGAAAAAGTATTTGTTCTTATTTGTTTCTGTATGAATTTGCACAATGTCTTGCATTCAGTACATGTTGGATAAGGTTCTGTGTTCACTGAACTAAACTGAATTGAATGGAAAGAAGTGAGTCTAGATCCTGGGACATTAGGGAGTGGGGAAGTAGAGTTACCTCTTACAATTGGACAAAGAGAACAAATACAGATCGCTACCCTGAGACCTCAAGCTACAACTAAGAATATAATGGTCATTAAAAAATGTATATGTGTATGTCTGTGTGTGTGTGTATGTGTGTGTATTTTTAAAGCAAAGAGAAGTAAGCATGCTGATGATGAAATTTCTTTAGGTTATCTTTCATATAAATGATCCTGCTGGTTGTTATTCACTGTAGTCAAGTTTATCATTGTATCTGTGTAATTTGCAACTAGGCTTCTAATTCCCATTATGAATCAACCGCAGTTAAATTAGATTGTGATTTATGCAAAAACTGAAGTGACTATGTAACTCCCAGAGGAAGCTAAAACATCTATGCTGTAAAATACTTTTTGCTAAGCATCCTCAGAATCTTTTTTTCAATGTTTTGCATTCAATGAAGAGCCACTTGGGGAGGTAGTAGGATCAGTCAGCAGCACATACTTAGATGCTTGAATTCCCAAGTATTTTAGATCTTATTTGTATTAAGGACAAATTAAGCTGTAAGTTGTAGTCTGGGGGGCTTTTGGAAAAGAAAAGCCTTTAAACGACTAACGGCTTATTCAAGTTGTGCCTATGTGGAGAGCAAAACCAGGCAACTTGCACAGCAATTTACAGTAACTGGGGCAAATGAACCATAGTTAGAAGTAGAATTTATGAACTGTTTGCTAAACTGGTAATTAGCCAGAGATGTAAAGCCACAACCTGAAGGTGTTCATCGTACAACAGGGCCAGAATTATTTTGTTGTTATTTACAGCTTAAATGATCTGAGCTTCTCAGTGTTATCTCCTCTTGGGAGTTGACGCTTGTTTTCTTATATTTAACAGCTAAGAAAAGAAAAATATGGAAACAAGGGACAGATTGGTCATGACTTCAGGGAAAAATAAAAAGGAAGACCCTTGAAGAGGAAAGTGTAGGTTTTCTGCGACTTAAATTCAGGAAACAATAGGAGCAAAGAATTTAAAGCTTTCTTCCATATAGATCTTCTGTGATTAAATAGATGTCATTAATTTGGAAATACGTGATCATTGTTACATTAGCTAAACAAACTGATGAAAACGGAATTATTTAAAATGTGAGAATTCTTTATTTCCACTGTTATTTAACTATTTGGCATAGTCTGAGCATACTGTTATTCAATGAGATTTGAATTATTTTGGATGACTTCTTTGAGACTAAATTTAGAAACACAGACTTCCCCCTCAGAAGAGTGTAGATCTATCCTGGGAAAAAAAATCTAAAGGATAGTCCAGAAGCATAATTGTAACACTGTTTTTAGAATTTTTTCTATAACATTTGATTAACAAAAGTATCACTGAAGAGAGAGAACAATAGGTATTTCTTATAATTGGATCAACAATATCTATGTGGTCTAGCTTACCATATAGTAGGTGGAAAAAGAGAAAACAACCATATGAAATTCTTGCTACTCACCTATTTTTGAGAAATTGGGCAATTTCATACAGTTGAACTTAAAATTTTTCAGATGAATAAATAAATAAATAAGGAAAAATTATGGAGAACCTCTAATATCATATTGATGAATTAAAGTTGTAACCAATAGAAGACTTATATCAGTAGTTTTAGCAGGGGGATGACACAATGAAAGCTATATTTTGGGAAGATTCGTCTTGCTATGGGAGAAGCATTGTTTATAACAAGAGTAGCTATTCAAAGTGGAGCTAAAATTGAATCTCTCTTGTCCATCAAATCCATTTTTCTATATATTTCACTAAAAACCCAGGGTATTCAGTTTGAATTGCTTTCAGAAGCAAGTAGTTCCTCTCCTTGAAGGTGCAGAAAATGTAGCAGAATACATGAGGTTGCCCTTCCCTTTTAATACTTTCATATCTAATCAAAATGCCAATTTGGCTTAAAAAGGTTCCTCCTACAAATTTTTAGTGTTTACCTTAACTTTTCTTTACTGATTATAAATATGTTACGTAATCTTTATATGCAATTTGTAAAATGCAGAAAAGCACAAAAAGAATTAAATTTTTCCATAATCAATCACTTAGAATTAGCTCTGTGAACAATTAGCTGCTTTATTTCTAGTAATTTTACTGTATTTGTATGTGCACATATTTATTTCTTCAAATAAAATTTGTATTATATTGATACAATGATTTCTTCCATTAATATTTTATCATTGCCCTTAAGTACTCATCAAACATGGTTTCAAAAAATACTATGCTCCATACATTTATATATATATAAATATATATATAAATATATATATGTATGTATATATGGACTATGACTCTATTTTGCTTATATTGTCACCATGATTTAGAATGTCTTTAGTTCTACCAGTGGTTACTTTTTAAGTTAAAAATATAATACATATACTTGAAATGTTATTTCTGCTTATTGAATATAAAACAAGATCTGATAACTCTTGATTTTGTCTTCAATGAAACAAAGAGATTAATACTGTTTTACTTGTGCTACCCACTAGCCAATCTACTTCCAGATACATCCTGATATAAGTGTCTTTGGGAGTCCCACAATAAACTTTATTTATTGATTGACTGATTTATTTATACACACATAGACATATATGCATATATTTAAATACACACACCCACTTAGGCTTTTGTGTTTTATCTACTCTTGGAAATCAATACTTTTACATTTGCTTGAATTCTTGTTACTCTATTTGTGACTATTTAGCCTTTATATTTAACAGTTTCTGTACTATATACTTCTTTTATGTTCTGATGTTTACAGGACTGATGTTGGCCTGTTGGTAAGATTCTTAGTTTCCCTTTTCTCCCTTTGCTAATCCTCTGAATGCCCCAGAATCCCTTCCTCAAACATTAAGCCTGGAGACCAGTCAGGCGCACATCGACTAGTCAAATATCAGAGGGCTCTAATGCAGCACAATTAGACTGAGGCAGGATGTTTGTCTATTCTCATCTTCTCAACCTTATTAATATGCAGAGGCAAACTTACTCCTGGAAAATTTGAAACAGACTGTATTTCTTCTTTGCTAGAAGGAGTGCATAGAATTCTATAATTACCAGGGCCAATGGATATCAATATACTTCCTCTCTATCACTGTGTACCAGTGTCAAATTCTTAACATTTATATCCCCTCTCATCCCTGGCTGGATTCGTAGTCTTCCAAATGGTTTTGGGTGAGTGCTGATTGGGTGGAATGAGGAAAGTAGCAACTTGTCACCTAGAAGAGTACCTTCTGTGTAGTAGGAGTATTCCTGACAGCCTTTGCAGTGAGGCCCAATTTCTGCCTCTAGCAGGCATGGGCATGACATTGGAAGATTCCTCCTACTGGCTTCGTATCTTGACTGTGCTGCAGTTCCAGAGATCTAGGCTTGAATGGCTCATTGACCATTTCTCAATTTAGCCTATTTCTGCTTGAATAGGCAATTCCTGCTAGAGGATATGAATTTGTTCATCTATATTCTTAATTTCCAATGCTGTTCTGACTTTGTATTTATTTATGTTTTTACTTTTGTATTTTTATTAACATTTTAAATGGAGGGTGAGGAAGCTGAAGGAGGCAGAACCTTGTGAGGTTAGTTTCATCAAAGCCAGGAAGTGAGTATTCTGACTCCACCATAATGAATATAAGGCCTTTTCCTCTTTACCCACTTAAGCTCAGTGGATTTATGGAACAAACAGCAAGTCCCCATGCCTGAATGATAAAACATTGTATATTGTAAGCATTTCATAGATTTTAAAACTTATGAAGCAAGCTATCAAATTTGTCTTCCTTGAGACAGATAACATTTTGATAATTTTATTTTAAAATTTCAATGCATAAATTTTAATTTACAAAGGAAATCAGCTGATATATTCTTGATATATGAATGTTTTTTCCCTTCATTATACAATTTCTTAAGACACTGAAGAAAACCAGGATACCTAGGGTCTACATTGTTTTATGTTCTTAATATGTAAACGACATTGTCACAGAGGAAACAACAAAACAGCTTGTTCATTAGCAAACACAGCATGTAGGTGGAAACAAAGGGACAGAAACAAGACCCTAATTACACCCATGAATTCCTCTTCTTCCTTAGAAAATGTAAGAAGACCTTGTTTTCCCCTCAGTAACAGTGTCCTCCAGGGCTCGCACTAAGAATATATTTGTCCATATGTATGTGAGTCAGTATGTGAGCTTGATCATTGTTGCTTAATAAACACTACATGAATTCCCCTTAGAAGTCAACTAATAGGTTCTTCAAGTGCAATTTTCTGTGTGTGTTAAACGAGTAAGCTGAAAACTTCGCCATACTGAAGCTCCTCTGGTGAACAGGGGAATATTACAAGAGATTTTTTACAGTCCCATAAAAGAAAAATTATCCTATAATATCTGCTCCATAGGATAATTTTTACTTTGGGGGATGCAGGATTCCTTAAGCACCCATTTGAATTATTACGCATTATCTCTGTAATTTGTACCCCCTTCACCCCGAAATGAAAACTGGTGCCTAAACTACTTTAAGATTTCAATAACTATAAATAATTTTTAAAGATACATGGTATATTCTATGAGGTTTCATAAGTGATGTTACTTCTATTTGTGCTGATGGAAACAAAATTAGTTAAGCATTTACCAAAAACCATGAATTCTTCATTTTAGCTAACATCATCTTCGCCCACAGAAATTACAGGAAATTGAACATGTAGTATGAAGGTTTAATGTTTGTGCACTGCTGGAGTGCTTCTGGATGATTATATTTTAACAAAAGCAAATGACTAAGTAATGGAAATAATGAGCTGAAGTGAAAATCCAGTATGAGTTTGATAAGCAGAACATTCCGAATGAAAGTATAGGAGAGGAAAAAATCTCTGTGGCATGTGTTATTCTCTAGTACTCTTGGAGTTTATCAGTTTTCATATGATACATGGACGTGATTGATAAAGGAACCTAAATGGATATGTGCTAGTAATCTTAAGAAGCTGGTATAACACATAGAGATTCCTTAAAAATAAATAAATAAATAGACAAACAGGAGAAAAGCAATAAAAGCAAAGAAAAACAAAACAAAAAACAGTTTAAAAAGACTTCTCAATTCTTCATTAACTACCCATATGTATTGACCTATCTGTACACGGTCTATGAAGTGATGATGAAACAAGTAAACATAAGCCTGCTAGTATAGGAACCTTTCCCAAAGATACTGAACCACCAGCAGACAGACGAGGATGACTGTGGAGAATGCCAGGCATAAATGATGAGAAGCTGTTTCAGGCCTTGAAGGACAAGGAATGTCAGTTTAGGGACTTAGATTGATAAATAAATTTATCACAAAGAGGACCTAAAAGACTTCTTTAGTCCCAGATGATAATTTAAATCAAGTATCCTTTTCCTTAATTACTGGAGAAGAAAACGGGAGTGGAAAGGATATCCACAGTTATTGATAACAGAAATTGATGCCAGTGTTCAAAGATTCAAAGATTTAAATGATACCCATCATCATCACCACCAACACTACCACTACTATCACCATCATCGTCGTCGTCGTTGTCATCATCATCACAGGTAATATACTGAGTGCTTTCTAGATGCCATGTACTGCATATTATGTATAGAACCTCATTCATTTCTCATGACCCAACAAGATTACTTTTTACTCCCAATTCTAAATAAGGAAATGAATTAGCTAACCTGTCAAAACCTCAGAGTCTACAGGACTAGCAGGACACCCAGTCCTGTTTTATATACTGGATTATACTGTTACCCATAATGAGTGCTTTGTAAATTATAAATACTACAGACTTACAAGCCGTTATCATCATTATTAGTGATAATGTGATTTACAGTTTGAGGAGTAATTCATATTAATCATTCTGGGATATTAACAATTCATTTAAGCTCAAATGTATATCTTTTAGGGATATCATTTAGGGCCAAATGAATTAAATCTTTTGCAGTATGTAGGCAGGCAACTTATTAATCATATTTCTTCTAAAAGTCATTATGTTCTAGTTGTTATTTATCAAATTTTAAACTTTAAGAAAGTACTTTAGGTATTTTCTTAGGGAAAAAAATAAGAACTGGAAACATGGTATTTTAAGACACCCCTCCCAAACAAAAAACCTAGTAGATTCAATCAAAATGTGGCAGGAAAGGTAAACAAATTGGTTATGTGGCACTGTTGATAAAATAAATGATTGATTATAAACTTCAGTTGTTATAAAATTGCATTAACAGTTGAGTTAAATTGCAGTTAACTCTAAATTCAAATTCAACCTTGTGAGTTTCTGATGATTTGTTCATTAAAGAATTTTAATTGCAGAAAAAATGTTATAACATTTTTTTATTCAGGACATAATTTTATGGTTTGAAAGTGATATATTGCTTACACTTAAATGTTTCTCTTGCAATATTATTACTTAATTCCTTTTTCCCAATATAATACTATTATTTATTTATTTGCCTATATAGGATACTGCCTTTTGCTGGTTGTCTTTCCTTTAGAACAAACCCTAAATAACTAAAAATTAATGAAGGACAGTGTTAAAAAGCTTTTTTTTTTTTGAGCTGTTGTAGGTTGGAAGAGTGCTGAATATACATTATATTACATAGATTTATATGAATGGTGAATATAGTTGTACTCAAATAAATTAAATCATGATTTGAATCTGCACCCCCACTGTGAAAATTTTGGAAGCCTTAAAGTTAACTATATTCTGACACTTTACTTTCCATTTTAATTTTTATTTACAACTCTTATCAAACTGTTGGTGTGTTCTAGAACAAGGAGAAGCTATCTAAAATTTCCATAATTAAATAAGTGGCCATATATAACTGACACCCTCTTTTAAAGAATGTGCAATCAATATGTACCTTTAAATTTTAAGTTTTATGATCTCATACATATATTCAGGATTTACACTTTTGTGTATTTTTTTATACTGCTTTGAGGAATTCTTTCTAACACTACTTAAATCTTAGCCTTTTATTTTATTATTCAAATGTTTATATATTTTTTATCTAACTAGATTGTATTTGTCATGAAACCTGGTACTACCCAATATGGAAAGACAGGTAGATTGCCATTCACAGTAATTACTAATAAGGCCAATCTACACACCTTGATCACTGATCAGGGAAGGCAGAATGCTAAGTAAATCAACCAAGTCTTGCTCTTACTTCAATAAATAGCAATTTAATAAATACTTAAAGGTATTTTTAATTAACAATGAATTTGTACTTTTCATTAGATGGATTTACTTACTCAATAATTCCTTAGTTCAGAAATATGTAGTAAGTGCCTAATGTGTGGGCCATATCTTGGAAAACTATGAAAGATATAAAAATAGAGGCTTGGAAAAACTGGAAGAAGCTAGAATCCGGAACTTTCCCAATGGAATGAGAGATCAGAAGATGCCTAGCAAGTGAGATGAAACATGCTATGGCAAGTCTATCATGAAATGTAGGGGAGCAGTGGCATAAGGCATGACTAGATAAAATTACACATGTACCCAATAAAGGGGGTGATACACCGCCCGCCCCTTGACACACATACATTGGTGGGAGGGTTAGAGGAAAAACACTGCTTGGTAGAAAGTACTGGAAAGAACAATTCTTCAGTCTTGGAGGGGCAAGCATATTGGGCAGGTTATCAAGACAAGGCTTCAGGCAGAAGGCAACACTTACCAGTACAGGGACGGAATCTGAGAACTTGCCTCAGACACTCTGTTACTCAAACCGGATCACAAAGTCATAATCAGACTAACCACCAGCTTGACTTGGTGCTGAGTGACTTGAGCTACTAAACTTACACATGCTTTCTCTATGACATGTGGCAGAATTGTTATCTGACACTAGGGTAGATCTGAGGAAGACTAGATGGGAACTAGGAATAGCTGACATTATTATATGAGGTATTGTTGTGAAGACTGTGAGAAAATCATGAATAAAATAAGGGATCCAGATGGTTGAATGCTCTAAAATACACTCAGATTGAGCAGAGAATGGAGTCCCCATATGTCCTACTGCTCATTGCTTATGTGATTATAGAGACTATAGGATTTAGACTATGGGAACATTTAATTAAGTGATTCTGAAATGGTATCACAGACATACATTCAGCCAAAAGAACAAACTGATATTCAGAAGTTAGTTTAGCATTAATTAGGAAGATGCATATCCTTGGAGCAGCAGTATTTGCCTTGATTTTGCATAGAGAGTATTATTAATGGACACCTAATGAATTAAAAGTATAATAGCATACTTGAATTTTCCATCTTGAAATGTATATAATCATCCTTATGGTACCGTGAATTTCTGATTCTATCTGGACAGAACATTGTGATTATGGTCTCAATCTCATATAACTCCTAATGTAACATAATTTACAGTGGGCATTTCTCTCACTCAATTAAAAACAGGCTGTGGCTTCTTCTCAACCCAACCACCTCACAAACATATTAGCTACATACTGCAGTAAGCTTTATTTTATTTCCCTCTGGATACAAACAGCATGTTGTAATAAATCATACCTTAGTAAAAATGGTATCTTATATATGTGCTTGTCAATTTTAAGAGTGAAAATGCACTATACATTTGAGTTTTCTTACTAAATAAAGCCAGTCTATGACCTAAAAACATTGATCAGGGTAGGCAGAATGCTAAGTAAATGCAGCCAAGTCTTGTTCTTCCTTCAATCAATAAAAACACACATATTTCACATTTCACCTCCTTTCCAAACAACCCTTTGACCAGGAGCATTGACATTTGGAAAAAACTGAGTGGTATGAGTTGGGGGTCAGCCTATTTTAGGTTAGCAGTGAAGAAAAAGGGGAACCAGAAAGATGGGAAATTCACAAACTGTATTTTTTGACTTCTGGAAGATAAACAGTTTATTATATGCATATTCCTATTATAGAAAACTAATAATCTGTTATCTCTCTCAATGCTTTTGCTATGGCAAAAGAGTTGCTACCTAATTTTTTAAACTTACAGCATGACATCTGTGAATAGTTGATGAGGAAACATCTTAGGAACTGAAATAAATAGGACATGATTCACGTGCCACCCACAAACATAAAGCCAAGTAATGTTTTTCACATGGGATGCCTGCCACTGATAGGGCATATATATTCTGTTGACGCTGTAAAATTTTCAATACCTTTAGAAAAGAATGATAACCAAACAATGCAAATTATCTGCTCTTATTATAAAATGAAAACAATTTTCCTCTGCTTTAATAAGGTTTGTGCCAGGGTGTTTTATTTTTCTTCTCCACATTTGTGCACCCAGAACAATTTCAGCCGGCCTTTGATCAACTCAACCACCTGGAACGTTAAATGCCAATCCCAATTGATCACACTTTCCCAGCAACAGATCCTCTGCCCTGAATGGAATCCAATCATTCCATAAATTATTTCATCTGAGATAGGCAATCTATATTAGTGTTTTCAGACTCAGATAGGAAACAAAATATTCTAAGGAAAATTTTCAAATATTTCAAAATATTCCAACAATATTTAAAGGAAAAATTATTCAAATAGACTCCTAATGCTGACAAATTATTTTAACTCTTATTTTAATTATCATTATTTAGATCTGGACAAATATAAAACAAGGCACAAACTGCTTATCCTTATAGATCAAATGAAAAACAAGTCTCTAAAACAATAATAAACACTATCATTTTAACATGATGGAGGATGTTTCTTTGTCAAAATTGAATAACCACTAGTAACATGAACATGGTAATGACTAGTAAAGCACGATCCTTTTGAACTTGGCATATACAGACCACCATGTGATGATATGATTTCTTATAATATTTCTCCATTCTTTTTCATGTGATGTCCTTTGACTTTTTCTTGCTAAGACATCTTTACACACTAAATATTCCTCTGCACTTATTCATTTGCCTATGGCAATCAATTTAATCATAAAATTTGTATCAGCATGATTGAAAACAAAAATGCAAACATGGGAGCAAGAATACTTGGCAGTATTTCATCATAAGGTTATTATCCAGAAAATTCAGAATATGTTTATATACTTTTTAATACTAACATTGCAATGAAAACACACTGCTTAAAAATTATCATAGATAACTTGTAGGCTCCCAAGTCTGCAGACCCAAAATGATAAAATAACAAGCTTAATGAAAATGTTCATTTTCAACATAACCCAGTGAAATTCCTAATTGTTGCTGAAACAACATGGAGGTAAAGAAATCTGATCATATGAAAGTGGAATTTCATGAACTTACTAAATCACTATATGGACAAAACATTATTTCAATCAGATTATGAAATAAGTCTCACTTGTCTATTTTTTGTATCATCTGGAATCTCAAAAAAGGCTGATGTTAAAAGACTGAATTATGAAATAGACTTCTAACCTTTTGTTCTCTCTAACTGCTTTGTCTTCTTTCTTCCAAGAGATGGTTGGTTTTGGAGAGCCTTGGGGTTTGCACTCTATGATGACTTCTCGGTTTTTGGTAACAATTATGGTTTTCTTCAGTTGATTTGGTGCAAAAGTGGGGGCTGAAGCTATTAAAAATAGAAAATTAGTTCTATGAAAAGCAACGCAAATAGCTTCTAACAGATGATTCATTGAGATTTCACAACTTTTTCCCTCTGAGATAAATTTCTAACTAAAATCAATAGGATATCTACACATGTAAAGGGCACTAACTCATCATTTAACTTCTTTATTTAGTAATTAAATAGATAGCTTACTGGTTTGCCTTTCTTTTAACAGAGGATTGTTTCATACAATGTGAGGCCCACAGATAAAGGTTGTGTAAAAAAATGACGTGCTTTAATTCATTATTACCAACTCCAATTGTGAAAGATTAATGAGAAACTTGGGAAAAAGGTCTAGGGAGCAACCAAAGAAGTCTACCTAGGTGTCTTTTGGAAAGGTGGAGGTTACATAAAGAGAAAGTTCTGTATCTCCCATTTTCCACGTATCTGAATTTAATCCATATTTTACTTTAATATCATATAAAATTTAAGGTATTTTTAAAGAAACATTAGTTCAAAATTAAATATTTTATATTTCATACCAATTTGTATTTTGTTGGTTGTGATTATTCATCTAGGTCTGACCATTCATTAATATTGCTTTCACTAGATTCATATCATGGCACTTTTGAATCTGAAAGAAAACCTGAAAGATATGCCGAAAAGCCTACTACATCTCAGACATTTCTTAAATCAATCTGACAATTTCATAGGTAATTCATAAGTATTTTATGTCCATCATATAGCAATACAATGCATGGCACAACATTAAAAAATCATATGCATGTGTTTGAGATGTGCTAAGAAACTGGAAGAAAAGTTAAGGAATGTAAATGGGAAAGTTAAGGTAAGATATGTGGTTGACTACTATGAATAGAACTTACAACAGGTATTTTGAAAATAGGTCCAATGAATGAGAAGGGGACACATTAGGGAATGTCTCTGGGTAAACTATTAATTAGGAGAAAATTTCCTGGGAGAAAATGAATTAAGGTCATGTAACAGTCACTGTTTGTATTGCAAGCATCATAAAACTAAAGGTTAGGAAACCATCAAAATGGGAAAAAACGAATTCCATTTCAATGGCCCAAGTATTCTCAATCTGTGGAGTTTATTCCAGTGGACTGACCATTTCCCTGAGCATTTAAAGAATGGGAAAACAGTACAAGTATCCAGGTTATGTTCTTATCCAGAGTGCAACCCTTTGACATGGCTGTGCCTGGCTTCAAGAAGAATCTCCCCTTTACGTAAGGATATTTTGGTTGATGTACCTTGATGAGAGGGCGGTTTATGATCGAGTCCTGCCTTGTAGGAAGCACATGCCTACTGGTGGGGAGGAACTGCTTGGGAAATATTAATTATGGCCACGGGAGCAGGAAGAACCTGCTAGAAATCTACATTCTGACTCCCTACTCTCAGAGCATTCCTCCTTGAAAGCTGACATATTTATTTGATTTTGTTAATGCCAGAGAAAAACCATATTGTGTAAACCTTTTAACATTAAAAACTAACATTAGATGAATCTTATAAAGGAAAAAAAAGTTATGGGACAAACCACATACAATGAATGCAAACTTGGCCCCAAAGCATAAAACAAAATTAGCGAGACACAGTATTTCGTTTCAATTCATAAAATAGGCTTTTACAATGACATCATAAAACTTCAGTCTAGTGAGAAACAGAGCATGAAAAGAAACAAGCATTTTTTTTCCTATTTATTAACTTAGAAATTACATACCTAAAATCCTCAGCTCAGCACTAGCATAAATGGCTCCATATTTATTTTCAGCCAAACACTGATACATTCCAGCATCTGATTGATTCACATTGTGGATCATCAACACTCCATTAACCATCTCAACCCTACTCTGTAATGGAACAAAAAATAATTAGATCTAGAAAGTAAACAAGCGATACAGAGTTTGTGGGTACTCTCTTCTAGACCAAGAAAAAGGAAAGCCTCAACATTAATGCAGTTAAACATTATTTGCAACTTATCAACACAAATTTACTGTAATTAATTAAATAATTAAAATAATGTAAATAATTAAAAATATTTAATTATTTTGTTTATAAGGTGTCTTCTGTAAATTATAACTATTTCTTAGCCAGAAAATAGATTATATTTTCCTACAGTTATTCTTATAAGTCTTACATTCAGTTTTGTTTTTGAACTGAATTGCTAGTTGGGCTTGTGAAATACAATCAACAGATGATGCTTTTCTTTGCACACATTACATAGGTGGATTAGGCATTTACATGGTGGAAAGAACAGAGACTAGATACATGGCAAAATAGCAGAGGTCATAACAAGAATGTCTTTATCATATTGATCCAGTCAGAGTTCACCTTTTCTCTCACTTCATAACAAACTAACAAAAAGAAAAAAAAAAAAAACCTGTTCTTCAGCTGGAATTAGTATTGGTCAGAAACTATATTAAACTCTATTACCAGAAGTAACTTAATATGGAAGACAGGTAAACACAGGCCATTAGTAAATATAAATTTCAAAACTAAATTTGAAATTTTGTTAAAACAACCAGGACTTTTGTCTAGTTAATGCCAAGCAGATCATTGTTTATATGTCAGTGGGCAATGCTTTGATTATCAAACTATTTATGCCAAGTAATATGACATCATGTTCAGTATAAGCCCATTCACTTAGCAGAGGTATTTTCTGCCAGTGGAATTTACTTTATTTGGATGCTAGGGGTAGATATGTAAAAAGCCTAACCCCTTCTCAAGGTTTAGCCAGTATCCCTTAGAGACTTACAGAGAAAGACCAATGGATCAATGTCTCAGGATATTTTTTCCCCAGTTTTTTTTTTAAACAGCTATACAGTCCTTTTATATGTATCTATCTTCTTGCATATTTGCATTTTGTTTTGGTCTAACTGATTTTAGAATTAGAGAATGCTGGAGCTGGATGGGACTGGGGGGATGATCTGATCCAATCTCCTCATTGTACAAGGAGCAAACTGAGGCCTAAATGACAAGCAAGAGGCCTCTGTGGTGGCAAGACCTGTGTAAAATCTATGTTTGGAATCTCAATTTTATACACTTTTCCTCCATTTTGGCCACAAATAGTGAACTATTTTTCTTCTGCCCTCCTTCCTGCAAAGTCCACAATAAAGAAAAAGAAGTTAGTTAAATTTATTACCATTAATCAGAAATTAAATAGTAATTGGTTTATTTTCAAATCTAATACTTCTGAAGTTGTTTTAAAAGCATGTGTGGATTTACTGAAAAGACATTTATTAAATCTAAGGGTAGCAGGATGCCTCAGAAAGATCCCTACCAAGCACAAAGGAGATGGGATTCTACCCTAATCTCATCCTTTTAACAAATGTGTGCTCCTGAGCAAGTCACTTTACCTCTGGGGATCAACTCCACTCCCTGTAAAGTGGCAGCAACCAGATAGATGATCTCTATGTCAGCAATGCTTCTATGATAATCATGGATATTTTCCTACGACTTCATAGGACTGAAAAGAATTTAAGAAACAATGTATGCCTTAAAAACCTAATGTGCTAATTAAGGTAAAAAGAAAACTGCTTATATATTACATTTCTCACTGCAGAAGTATTATAAGGCAGAAGTAGGGAATGCCTTTCAATAAGACTGAAAGAAAGAGAGGCTAGTTTGTCCTGTATGAAATCCTGCTAAATTACATTGTAACAGGTTAATAGTTGCCAACAGTACCTGAGGCACTAGGGGAGCTCCATTCTTCAGCCAGCGGTATGTGGGTCTGGGTTTTCCAGTGGCCTTACATTCCCATCGGAGAGGGCTTCCACTATCTAAGTGAGTATCGTTCAGTTTTTCTACCCAGTGTGGATAGGCTGTAATTATGTAAGCATTAAAGAAGAGTGATTTTAGCCCTCAAACACTGTTTACCAAGTTCAAAATTCACATGGAAAAATACAATGCAATTTTTAAAGCAATTTATCAGCCACAGCTGTTTAGAAGCAGCACAGAATTCCTTATTACCAATAGAACTATATCTACTGTGTAAAATGTAGCACTGAAGACATTTTGATAATTTAAAATACTTTTGTAAGGAAAATGAAGTATATGTTATTATTTTCTTTATCCACTTTAAAGCAAGTGGTTTGATTCTTCCTGAGGCACTGGAACTTCTTTAGTACAAAGTCAGGTAGGGAGTGAGAAGCATAGCTTTTTCAAAGCATTGGGACATTAGCTTAGGTGGAAGTAATACCACAGGTCTATTTACTGAATAACTTTTCAGCTTTTTTTTCTTTAATAGAATCTGAATGACTTTGGAAAAGAACTTTGTAGATTCAAATTTTACTTGCTATAAAATGTTTCTTGATTTAGTGACACTCTTTACATAATAT
Source organism: Choloepus didactylus (assembly GCF_015220235.1). Lineage (NCBI taxonomy): Eukaryota > Metazoa > Chordata > Mammalia > Pilosa > Megalonychidae > Choloepus > Choloepus didactylus. The sequence continues at coordinate 115,626,433 of NC_051312.1, read as the reverse complement.
TTTTGAAAAAAACTTTCAAAATTATAAAAGTCAAAGAAAAAATTCTTAGATCAAGAAGGAGGTAATATAATTGCATGAAATTTGTAAGATACAGGTTCATTCATCCATTGATTGATTTGTCTACATGTATTCTGGGTTAAAAACTGTTGAAGCAATAAATATGAAAATTTTTGAATATTTATTGAAATATTGAACTTGATTGATTGTATCTTTGAAGCAATTTTTTTGGCATAAAACTATAAAATATTTTACTTTATCTGAGATAGTGGGGATTTTGTTCATTCATTTATATATGTGTTCATTCACCTCTTACTATTTAGAACTTGCTCAATCCCAGAAGCTGTTAAGGAAACAGAAACAAACAAGTCCTACCTTTAAGGAGTTTATACTGTGGTAGAGGAGGTATAAAGTTCAATGCCAAGGAAAAATAGTAAGGCAGGAGATAAGATGTGTTGAAGAAAACTGCACATGAATATCACAATAGTGGCTAACAGGACAACAGATGCCCAAAGTCAAAGCCAATTTAAAAAGAAGGAGAAAGCAAGAGAATGAACACTCATTGATTAAGTGCCTACTATGTTCTAGCCACTATGCTCAAGTCTCCATTAATCCCTGCAACATTAATCCTTAAACAGATCATTTGGGGTAATGGAGAAGTTTTGGTAATGAATGGTGGTGATGGTAGCATAGCATTGTGAACGTAATTAACACCACTGCGTTATAAATATGAATGTGATTAAATGGGGTAATTTTAGGTCGCATATATGTTACTAGAATGAAAATTTTTAAAAATAGGACTGTATAACACAAATAGTGAACTCTAATGTAAACAATGGACTACAGTTATAGTGCAATTACAATATTCTTGCATCAATTGTAACAAAGATACACTAATGCAAACTGTTAATGATGAGGGGTAGGGGTGAGGTGAAAATTATGTATTTTCTGCATGATTTTTCTGTAAACTTAGAACTTCTCTAATAAAAAAATTAATTAAAAAAACAAACAAACAAAAAAAAACAGATCCCATTTTATGAATCATGAAACTTTGACTAAAAGAGGTTAAGTAAATTTCCCAAGGTCATGCAGCTAATAAGGGACAGAAGCCACTTTCACAAGCAGGTGTTTGTGACTCCAGGGCACATGTGCTCCCTCATCCCTCTCTGGCAGAGTCAAAGATGAATTGGTAGTAACTGTTTCATTCCTGGAGTTATTTTATCTTCTGCTTCTCTCTACGTGGGAATTTTGTTTTCAACAGCTCACTTGCCTTCCGGCCAGTAGACTCTGGTCTTTAAGGAGAACTTCACCTTGGCATAGTCAGGATTTGTAAGCATTTGAAAACATTCAATGATTCAACTTCTAAGCCTGAAAGCTGTAACTTAAAAATATTACCATGGTGAGCTTTAAATATTGACCCTGATTTTGAATTTTGAAATCTGTTTGTAGTATGTCATATACATTAACAATACTGATGGGAATACTGAAAGCAATACTGCACTTCCCTTCCACATTTGGGCTTTCTCTAACTTTTCCTTCTCTACGTTGCTGGGCTACTGCACACTCTCCACGCAGACAGGTTTGCTGCCTCCCAATCACACTGTGCACTTTCTTTCAGCAACTCATGGCACATGGGACATTCTCTCTTCTCTGTCCCTTTAATTCTACTCATAATTCAAGATTTAGTCTAAATTTACAAGATATATTAATCACAACTTCAAAAGGGAGTCATGTGCACTTTCTCTGAACGCTGTAGTTTTTATTCACTTGGAAAACAAACGTATATTAGCTTGTTACCCCTCTTCTGTTACATTATTGTTGAAATTTTTAGTCGGTTGTGATTTGATCCCCCCGATAGATAGCAAAAACATTGACAGCATGGTTGACATGACATAGATACCTATTTTCAACACAACATTGACCTTCATCTATTAGTTATTGTAAAATGTTGGATAATTATAGCTATTGATCGGTCTCAATATACTATGACTAACACTGGAATATGCAGCTTGTGGGAGTTAAAAAGAAATTGAAAAGAGATCTTAAAATTCACTAAAATGAAAAATTAGTTAAGAAAGAATTTAAATATTACATTAAAAAATTGTATCATCTGTAAAGAAAAAACTAGAAATCAATAAAATATTCATTCAAACATATTTTGGATTACTCTATAAAATGGCCTAATTTAGAGACCTGATTCCAAAATGAATTTCTCAAAGGAATCAAACAAGTAATCAATGTAAGCAAAATGTATTAATTTCTGCTTTCCTTTCTTCTTCAAATGCTTATTGGACACCACTATGTATACAATGCTTAGTACTAGAAATTCAAAGATAAAATATCCCACAATGCTTATTTGTTGTCAGTTCAAAATCCAGTGAATGAGCCAGACAAGCAATTAAAATAGTATTCAAATTCCTTTTACCAACAATTCTAGAAATAAAGATGGACTATTGTACTACCACAGAATTAAAAAAGAACTATTGATTTATCAATTATTGATAGATAACAGAGGTGTGATTTTTTACCTTCCTCTTCTGAACTGTGATTTTCCATGGTTTATGAATCTTTGTACCATAGATATGCACAGCTATTTTTCTTTATATAATTAAAAAAAATTGAAAACAATGTAACTTCATAATATCATTTGGCTACTTTTCTAGACGCCATATATAATTAGTATAAGCAAACTGCTTGCTAATTAATTTCATGTAAGAACTTTCAAGCAAGCCCAGCTAAATAGACAGACAGACAAGCAGATACACACACACACACATACACACACACACACGGAATGTGGTTTGTGGATGTTACAATGAAGCTAATCTCCATACTGGAGAAAAAAATGTTATTATTAACATTGGATAGGCACTAACTACCAGTGAGGCTATTTGAATTTATGAATTGACATCCTTCATGACATACTTGGAAAATGTTTTATTCAAAATAAGGTCAGCTCAACTTTCACAATAGAGTTTGTTTTTATACTGTAAGATATTTTATAAGCTACTAAGTCTGTACTATATGAGCCAAAAATAATTATTCAAAAAGTTGTAGGATTAAAAAATTAAAATACGAAAAACTGAATTATAGCCTGAGAGCATTTGTGTTATCACAGTATTTGTCAGACGCTTAAGACAACAACAAATTTTTGGTAATATAAAATTGGAAACACAAAAGGTTACATTCAAAATTTTCTTTGGAGAGGACTTCAGGGAACTAAAGGGCAATGGCTCTGGCACCTGAATAATAATGCAGTCTGGATGGTGGGGAATCAGCGTCTATCTGAAAAAGAAAATTCCATGCTGGACCACATTTAAAATAAGCCTAATAGCTCCATCTATCTAGCTTTTGTCAGGTCACCTATTTAAGGCGTGGAAAACTGAGGAGACAGATGGTACTTTAAACCCAGAAGCTGTTAAAATCTCAACAGATGTGCTGTATATTGGCAACTACTTATGTAATACATTTGAGCTTCAGTTCAGTCTCTGGATTGCATTTTTCAAAACACTAAGCAGATGTGCATAAAGAGAACTCCTGCTTATTATCTCTTGGCATTAGGAGTTCTGTAACTCCCTACTGATAAATGCTAAGTGTTATTGGCCTCCTTCTTCGCTCCTCTACTCTTAAGTACTGAGGAGTCAACATCTTTTACCTACATAGATCAATTTCAATATTATGACTCTCAGATGTGGGCCAGTAAGAGGTAACATGGTGTATTAGAAAGAGTATAAACTTGGAGGTGGGTGTGAGTTCAAATCCCAGTGCTACCCTGTCCTTGTTTTAATATGTGATTGGGAGAGAGTTACTTCACTTTAATGAGTCTGATCTGTCAGCTGTAGACTGTAATTCCTATTTTAATGGACTACTATGATGATTGAATATAATACAGACTGGTTACTCCCCTCTAAGCCATTGCACATGCATTAATTTTTTTTAACTTTATCAAAAAATTAAAAAATAAACAAAAACAACATTTCAAACAAAACAAAACAAAGGAATAAGAAAAACAAATAACCTAAAATAATTTCTTTGCTTCCAACATGTTCCTACCATATTCCAAGAAAATTAACAAACCAAAATGTGCATGCATTAATTTTACATCATTTTTTAGTGTATGTGTGTGTGTGTATATATATATATCATATATATATATGTCATCATTTTCCTCACACCAGTAGAATTCAAGGCAAGAAAGTTTCTTCAAAGAAAAAGGAAGTAAATATTTCTTTATGAAATTATTGATCAGGAATGTATAATTTTATATCATTTCCTAGAATAAATGCTTAGCATATTTTAATGGCTAAAATTTCTTTAAAAATCATGCCCAATATAACCAAATAAAATTATAAAACAAAGAAAAACAGAGAATGAAAAATAATGATGAGTATTTTAACATATCCCATAGTTTTGTCTAACATTACTAAGAGTACTGTAAATAAGAAGTAACTACTCTACATCGCATTCTCTTTGCCTTCGCTCAGGTCTTCAATATCTCACTGAAAGGTAGCATCTTATAATTGGGGGGCAAAGAGGGCTTGAAATCTGGTATCATTCCCAGTACTACATTGGATTTTGATTCTACTGCTTTTTATCAATGGGACCTTAAGTATTGAGCTCTTTAATCCTTCTAGGTCTTAGTTTCCTTCTCTGTCAAATGGTAATTCTAATACCTAAGGGTTATTCGGAATTAATGGATGTAAAGTACCCAGTCCTACCATAGCATCTAGTACAGGAGTTCTTGGCAACATCCCTTCCTCAGTCCGTTAGTCTCTCCTGACTTTCATGCCTTCTTTTTAATGTACAACTCTTCTTTATGAATAACATGCATGTCTAAGACATTAATTAATATTTATAACAGCATTAGAGTTATAATAAAAATTATCCACTATGTGTAGAACATAATGCTTATTGCTGGAAAGAAATAGGAAAAATAACAATAAAGAACATAGTTTTTGCCTTGAAAAATTGTACAAACTAGAGATAAAGGAAGTCATTGACATTTGTTAAGATACTGCCGAGTGATTTAAAATACATAAGGAAGCCTACAATATCACACTGCAATGAAAATAAAATTTTATTGGAAATTTAGTATAGGGTTATGCAATTTTCCTTTAAGCACTTTGGTTACAGGTATGTTTAATATAGATATATCTCATCTAAATTATAAATAATATAAATAATAAATTATCTCCCTTTCTTTTTCCCTCCTTCCCTCCCTCTCTTTCTATGTTCATTTCTTTTCTTTCTTGGCTTCCTTTCCTCCTTCCTCCCATCCATCCATCCATTCACCCACCCATTCAACTTTCTGTCCCTCCATCCCTCACTCCCTCCCTTCCTTTATCCCTCTTCCACCCTTTAAAACTAAGGATGTTAATAAGCAAGGCTAAACTTATGTTGGAAATATGAGAACTTAAAATCCGGTGTAACTAGTTAAAATCAGGTTTTTTTGATCAATCATCAGAAACTAAAGGGAACAAAAATTATCAAGGAAATTATTTTACCAATAAACTATTTTATATTATAAACAAAAGGAATATTCAGTAGAGCAAGTATGCAGTTTATTCTACAGTTCAAATTATTTCCAAAATTTTGCATTTCACTGCTTTGCTACGGTTTTATTTTTTCTTTTGTGAGTATTTTAAGCATATTTTTATATTACAGTTGACATGAAAATTTACCTTAATTATTATTCATTTAACTACCATGAACTTATTTATGTTTTCTCATTCTGCTGTATTCTTTTGTATTATGTTTACCATACAGATGCTGGGTCATAAATAATAAAGAATGTGGCTTACGCTTATGTCCACAATCTACATTAGCACTCATTTTTGTAATGTTTTGCCAAAGAAAAATGAGACTTGGAAGGCTGTCTCTAGAACTCTGGCTCATCTTTTAAATCTAACAGCTGAACATGCAAATATCCCTATAATTAAACTTTTAAGAAGCAAAATAGCCTCACTACCGGAAAAACCCTGTCTTTTCAGTACTCTATGAATATTGATCATTTGAGTAAAAAAGGATTAGCCTCTCCCTCTTCCAACAGGAGAAACTTCCAACAGAAACCCATTCCACTGAGAGAAGATCCTAAACACAAACCACGGATGCAGTGGAACATTCACGCGTCGTGCCATTCCACATCTTCCGCCAATCCAGGTGGAAATGTTGGCCATGATGCTTTCTACATTTTACAGAGTTTGACAGGCAAGAAAGCCCACATGTCAAATATGACACATTTTCAAAATTCAAAAGTCAGGTGAGCGTGGAATAACTGGGATACTTCTGTAGGTGAAATATGGTTCTGTTCGTAACTGCCCCAGGACAACAGAAGTAAACTGGGACTATCCACGGCAAATCAAAATGTAAGGTCACCTGGTGGAGCCTGGCAGGAAGCTCCCCTAAACATGTAAAACAGTGAGAAGTCACATGCTTCCAAGATGTCTTCACCAAATGGGCAGAAATACATGTCAAGTAGCTTGCTGACCCAGTTTCTTTTTCTAGGCAAAAATCTAAATCATTCTTCTATTCAGTTTGTCTTTACTCAGCTGGCCACAGCGGACAGCTAGTTGTCCAGGACAGGGAGAGCCCACAGGTCATTTCTTACTAGAACACCCTCCCACCAGAAGGTTCACCAGTAAGACTGAATGAAAGCAGGATTTTTTTCCTACTTTTTTGGCAGAAATTGTTATTGTCCATGAATTGAGTAGCTAGAGTGGGGTGAGTAGCTAGAGTGGGGTGGGGGCATGCAGAGTAGTGCCATGTAAGAACCTCGGCCCCAGACTGTACAATCTAATTCTCATTTAGGGGTGGGTCATTGTTCATGACACAGAAAGCTTTGGGACTTTTCCTTAATAGGCTAAAGATGAATGAGCACTCCTTGCATTTTTTGGCAGTTTTGAGTAGCAAAGTTCTGGTTGAGCTCTGATTTTTCAGTATCAAATTTTTATCTGTAAAGGGGAACTAGTAACACCTTACAGTCGCTGTGAGGATAAAATAACTTAATGTATTTAAATGTTAGTCATTTTTCCATTGGAGTACAGAAACAGCATTTTCCCCCCTTTAGCTAGGAAGTTGGCCTTTAAGGATTTGTTAACAATTGGGTTAATTCAGCTAAATATAACATCCATGATCAAAAATTAAGCAAAAGTGCACTGGTGCTATAATCATAAAATCAGTTCATGACTCTTCTTTTCTTCCAGTATGCTTTCCCCTATTTAGCCTTTGAAGTACAGAACCTTTTGAAAGCTTTCTCTGACTCACTTGAGTAGAATGCGGTATACTCTGTGCTCCCCACAATCCTTTGCAAATGCTCTTTTATTTTCCTGGTTGCCAAAACAAATACTATGCAGTGGGTTGACTTAAGCAATGGGAACTTATTGGCTCACGGTTTTAAGGCTAGAAGTCCAAGATCAAGCTGTCACCAAGGAGATGCTTTTTCCCAGAAAACTATAGTGTTCTGGGACTGGCTGCGGGTGACCCTTGCTTAAAAAGACAAGTCCTTTTAAAAAGGACATGTCTTTTGCAAAATACATTCATTCCATCACAACATCTCAAAAGCCTTAAGTCGTTTCAACAATGCTAAGTCCAAAATCTCATTAACATTTGTTATGGGTGTGGCAGTCCTGATGCACAATTCTCCTCTGTCTGTGGACCTGTGAAATCTAGAAAACAAGTTATCTGCTTCCAATATACAAAGAAGAGGCAGGTATAGGAAAAACATTCCAATTCTAGAAGAGAGCAATTGCAGGGAAAACATAGCTCAAATCTCGAACAATTCCAAAACTCAACCGAGCAAACTTCATTAGTTTTCATAGAAGAGTCATCTGTGGATAGATGTTTTGTCCGCTGGGCCTGATGGAGTGGCAGCCACACCCCTTCTAAGCACTTAACCAGTGGCAACTGCTCTCTCCAAACACTGGGGTGAAGGCCCCACACTTTACCAATATTGGAGTGGCAACAGTTACCCTATACCACGGGGTACAAGGCCAGCCCCTTCCAAGCACTGGGGCAGATGGCTTGCCCCCTCCAAACACAGGGTGAGCCTGCCTTTCCCATACTTATGCATTGTTCTGCTCTCTTGGCATGAGGAGATCCCTTTGGTTAAGACCTCGGTTTCCATGGTTCTGCCCTTGAAGTTGTTCTCCCTTCAATTCATCTCTACTCTGTCTCTTTTAGTCCAGGCTGCCAGTGGTTCTGCTCATACCTATTTTTCAAAAATCGCAGCAGGTTTGTGTATATATAGTCCACAGGGGTCCACACCATCAGATAATGGAACTTTCCAAAGATCCTTCCTGCATAATTGCATTTCCTATCCTCACTTCCACTGAAATGGCTGACTGGACTAGTGTTCAGTTAAACCCTCACATGGAGCCCTATTCTCTAGGGTTCACTTTCCAGAAGCCTAGGGAGGTCCCTGATGGAGCCGCTTCCAGCCCTAATCTCAGAGCCCACTATCTAGATAAGCTCAGAATTTTCCAAACCATTAATTTCTGGTTTCTTTGTGTTTAAGAGTTCAGTTCTCAGCTTATGCCTTTCCTCTGTCACATCACTATCAGCTGCAAGAAGAAACCAGACTGCACCTCCCACACTTAGCTTGGAAATCTCCTCAGCTTAATATCCAAGTTCATCACTTTCAAGTTCTGCCTTTCACTCAACATCAGAACTCAATTTCATCAAGTTCTCTGCCATGTTATAATAAGGATTGCCTTTCCCCCAGTTTCTAAGTACCCATTTATCATTTTCTTCCAAGGCATTGCTGGAAGTACCTTTGACATCCATCTTTCTACCAACATTCTGTTCATGATGAATTATATATTTTCTAAAATGATACAAACTTTCTCTACAGCTCTCACTAATTTTTGAGTTCTCACAATTCCTTCTCTACCCATCACCCAATTCCAAAAGCCATTTCCACATTTTTAGCTATCTGTAATACCAACACCCCACTTTCCAGTACCAAAAACTGTCTTAGTTTCCTGGCTGCTAAAAGAAATAACATGCAATGGGTTGGCTTAAACAGTGGGAACTTATTGGCTGATGGTTTTGAGGCTAGGAGAAGTCCAAAATTAAGGCATCATTAAGGTGATGCTTTTTCTCAGAAGACTGTGGTGTTACGGGGCTGGCTGCCAGTGACTCTTGGTTATTGACTTTTCTGTCACATGGCAATGCACATGGCAGCCTCCCATGGCCTCTCCCTTCTCTTCTAGGTTCCACTGGCTTCAAGCTTCTGTCTGCAACCCCTGTGTGGCTTTCTCTCTCTGTGACCTTCCTTAAAGGCCTTCAGTAATAGGATTAAGACCCACCCTAAATACTCAGTCCACACTTTAAGGAAAGTAATCCCATCAAAAGATCCTACTCACAATGGGTTCACATCCACAGAAATGGTTTAAGATTAAGAACATGTTTTTCTGGGGTACATAGCTCCAAGCCACTACATGTGCCTTTATCACAGCACAAAGCATGCTCTGGTCTAATGGGGGGCTTTGCTTTTCATCTAATCCACTGGACCATGAATTGCCTTTAAAGCTCTATTGTTAGCATGTAGGCCAGTAATAGGCACTTAATAAACATTAATTAATTAAAGGAATGAATGAATGAAGTGTGATTAGCATAGTAAATCTGGTTGGAATGATGAGTTCCTAGAGGAGTTGTTAGAGATAAGGAAAGAAAGGTTGAATTCAGATATTAATAAGTTAGAATCCTCTAAGAGTCCCTGTAAAGGATGCTAAGCTTTTTAGGACGACTGATCACAAGATACTCTGAAAGTAAGGGTTTGCTTGGCAGAATCAGTAGAATAACAATTTGAATAGTTACATATTCAAAGCATCTGTATTTGCTTATATCAATGTCCCGGTTTATTGTATTCCTCTCTTTTTCAGTGTCCTCGTTGAGAATATTGTCATTTCCCAACTACGAATAATGTATTTTTAAAAACAAATATGAAAAATGGATACAATTTGAAATAAAGGTGAGATTGTGGATATTTTTGAAACAGATTTTTCCAATTCTTAAACACAACCTGGTTGGCTCTTTGGCATTTGGGGAACATTTTGTAGACCATCAAGGTTATTTATCATATAGATACATTAATTTAGGCCAGGATTCAGCAAACTTTTCTGTAGAAGGCACGTACTAAATATTTGAGGCTTTGTTGCTGTACAAAAGCCTACAGACAATATGTAAACCATCAGGTGTGGCTGTGTTATAATAAAATTTTATTTACAAAAATAGGTAGCAGGGCAGGATCTGGCTTCTGGGCAATAATATTAGGCCTCTGACCTCTGATTTAGGCAAAGTGCTTGAGTAAATTAATAAAGGTTCCAAGATTTTTATCTTAGAGTATAGCCTTGGTCTAGGAAAATATCTCATTTTTAAGGACATAAACATTCTATGCCGCTCAAAAAGCCTGTCAATTCCCCATTCATTTTTAATTTAAAGCATTTCGTTGCATAGGATAATTTTACACAACACTTTACCATGCAAAAGGAGTAGGATTATAAATTATTACGTTTGTTTTTGTACCTAACAAACAAAATTCAGTTAAAATTAATTTGCATTTTCAGTTTGTCTCTTGGGACTATTGCATCATGCTCTGCCAAAAACACTTACTGTATACTTGCAATTGTCCACGAAAGGAATTTTTTCCGCGTGAGTTTTCAGCTCTGCACTCATATACGCCTGAGTCATCCAGCTGTATGTTCGGTATTTCCAGCACTGCCTGAGATTTCCGCAGACGTGCTTTACTAGGAATATAACCATTAACTTTCATCCACGTGATTGTTGGAACGGGGCTATAATAGGGAGCAAAAATACTGTTAATGTACTTTCCACTATTAGGAACATAGATTTTGTTATCTGGGAATTTAAGCACTTAATAGGCTGAGTGCAATAAAATGTAATCACAATTAAGGACCATGTACTGGTTGAGATACTTCACTTCCCATGCAGATTGTCTGGTAAGTAGTCAGATTACAAGGGCTAGTTTCTTCTACTTCCACATTTCAGGGAAGCAATTCAGACACATTACTTTGTACACATTATACTTTATTTTAAAACATCTTAGTTAGAGTTTTTAAATGATGAAAGTAATTTGATGAAATTAACAAAAGTACAAAAGTAATATATGCTTATTGTAATGAATCATACAGAAGAAAGGTGATTTAATTAAATTAAGAGTTTTTCTGTACCCACCCATGCAAATTTCTTTTTTCTGCAACAAATACAGTTTATGTATAATCTCCCCCTTTGCGTCTATGATACATTTATACACACATACGATGACTTATTTTTGTTTTGCTTTTTTTAAATGTAAGTCTTGTGCATTTGCTATTTTATTATTAAAAGATCATAGCCATTAAATATTGGCCTGATTCATTCTAGTTAAAAGCTTCATATTATTCCATTGTATGTATGCACCGGAATTTAATTGTCTACCCCCTATGGTTGGAAATTCAACGTAGACATGGTTTTCTTATTTTCCCTACTATAAACCAATGCTGCTATAAACAACCTGCACATATATCATATACTATTGTTTTTTATTTTCTGCAGATGTTCACAAAGTAGGACTGATAGATCAAAAGGCATGAACATTTTTCATTTTAATAAGTACTGCCAGATTGTTTTTCAGTATTATAGTAGCAATTCCCCCTATCAGCAATGTATGAGACTGTTTCCCCTTATTCTTGCAGGCATTGTATGTGATCAATCTGTTCAATTTTTGTCAGTATTGATAGGTTAAAAATGGTATTTTGTTGCTATTTTAATTGATAGTTCTCTGAACTCTAAGAAAGTTAAACAACTTTTCATAATTTTATCGATCATTTGCATCTGCTTTTCTGTGAATTGTTTGTATGTTTCTCATTTTCTCTCATTTTCTATTTGATTTCCTACATTTCAAAAATTGATTTCTTAGAGTTCTTTGTATATAAGGGTCATTAGAATTTTGTTTCTCAGAAATATTCTTCCCCAGTGAATTGTCAGTTTATGATAGCATCTTTGATATAATTTTATAAACAACTTTTGGGAGAAATACACATTTATAAGATTCGTTCAATACTTCTGGGTTTTTGCTAAACTCAGGTTTATGCCAATAGCTTCTGCAGTAATATTGGTAGTATTTTTTTATTATTTATAAACCCTTGGCTCTTTAAGTCATTTGTAGTAAATTCACGTTTTTGCTTTGATATAGGGAATGTAACTAATTATTTAAGCATTATTTAAAAAGTAGAACTCCTTTTTTGCCACAATATTTTAAATGTTGCTATGCCATATAATTGGTTCCCACATATTTTAATCTAGTTCAGCCTTCTCAGTTCTGTCCCACTGATTTATTTATTACTAATTATTTTTAATGCACTTTATGCTCTAGACTCAGTCTACTTTTTCAGTTTGATTTCTCACTACTTCCTTCCATATCTCTTGACCCAGAAACACATCTCTCTGTTTCTAATCATATCTGTTAAAATCCTACTAATCCTCTGAGACCTGTCCTACATGTTTCTTCTTCAATAAAGTCTTTCCTTATTTGTATAGAAAGCTGTATTTTTTTTTTTTTTTTTAATAACAAGGTGCTTTGCTTATACTACTCACATCTCTTATAAATTCTGCCATGGGTTATAATTAGGAATCTATAACATTTGCATTATTTTTTTTCTTAAAGGAGTAATAGCAGTGTTTATTATTATAAACAATGCTATGATAAATACCCTTGTGCATCTTTGAACCCCTTTCTGATTCATTCCTTAGGAATAGAACAGAAAATTGAAATTGATGGATTTAAGAGTTGGCAGTTTTTGCTTGTTTGTTTAGGTACATATTGGAATAACCCCATGTGGGTTATATACCAGAATGGATTTTTAACATTTTTTATTTAGGATTTTTACATCTATATTAAAAGATGAGATTGTCTGTGCTTATTAGGTTTGCTGATTTGTGTAAGTCTTTATTTGCTATTAATTTTGCTTATTTATTTACAGCTATCTTTGACAGACTGGGTTTCATTGTGATGGATGATAGCTTGGTAAACATGTCAGAGCATTCCTAACTCCTTCTATAGTCTGTATCAGTTTAAATAGTTGAGAAATTATGTATTCCTTGAAGCAGTGATAGGATTCTCACAAAAAGTCATCTAGGTCTGTTCTATCAATGGAGGTAGTTTTTTGACAATGTTTTCAATTTCTTCTATGTTTTCATTAATTTTGTGGTGTTTAAATTTCTGCTTGCATCAACTTAGTTTTTTTCTCAAGAAAATCAACAATTTCATCTATAATTTTGACATTTTAGCAGAAAGTTATATATATAGCAATCATTTAAAACTAAAAAAATATATTACTTAATCATGAGAGGTCACATATTATATTAGTTAAGTGTAGGTTCCAAAGTCAGACTTTCTGGGGTATGAAAGATGGCTCTGCAACTACAAGTTATCAAACATACCCTTGGCTCAGTTTCCTCAAGTATAAAATATGGTAGATATATTACTCTTTATCTCCGAGGGTCATTGTGAAAAATTAAATGATTTTAAAAGCCTGGCACAGAACAGGCAGGCCAAAAAAAAAAAAAAAAAAAAAAAAAAAAATTTTAGCAGTGATGATGATGTTTGTATTCTCTTGATAATTTTAATAGCATGACTACACAGTTTATCTATTTTTCCCCTACAGAGATCACATTGCATGTTAGTTAAGAGCATGGGCCTAAGAAAACCTGGATTCAAATACAATTCAGATACAGACATGATGCATGACCTGGTTTCCCAACATAAGTTCTGTGAGTTTTGGTTTCTCTATCTGTAAAATAGGTATATTTATTTATTCTTCTGGAATGCAAAATATTTGAGGGCTGTGACCTCATTTATTTTGTTCAGTAGTATGTTCACAGTGCCCCATAGAGGTATGACACAGAATAGTATTTAATAAATGATTATGAAATAAATAAATAAATAATTCTCATAAAACGCTTGGCAAATAGTGAGCACCCAATAAATTCTAGCTATAATAATTGTTTAGAAGATTAGCTATGTCAGAGGTTTTCTTATTTATTAGTCTTTAAAAGAAACTTTTTTAGTTGTTATCCCTATGTTTTTTAAATTCATGAGTTTCTGCTTTTTTTGTTTACAAATTCCTCTTTCTTGATTCAGCACTTTATATACTGTACTCTTTTTGAGCTGAATGACCAATGTAGCTATTATTTTATGATTAATAATAAAAACAGATAAGAATATCATTTCCACTGATACCAGCTGTAGACCAGTGCCATATATTTTTATACATAAGGATAATGGCTTACATAGTTTCTGCTTTTTGGAACTTGCTGAAACAATCTCTGTAGCTAAACATAGAATCAATTTTTGTGTAAGTTCCCTCCTTATTGGAAAGAAGGCATACAGTTCTTATGACAGAAGTTTAAAAATTAGATCTTTGCTAGCTTTTGTTAATTATACAATTCAAATTTTATTTTAGTGTTTTTCAAATTTTAAAACATTTAAGTTTTCTGTCAAATCAAGTCTCCTATGGAACATTAGTATACTAAAAAAGAAAAAAAGAACAACATAAAAGCAAAACTGTTTTGCTTGAAGTAGGAATGAGGGCTATAGAGTTTGTCTGTTTATTCCTCCACTCCACAGAAAGCTATTGCTCTATGTCCTTTTTCATTTTTTCCCTAATTTATATGTGTTAAATTAACCACTATTAAAATTACTACCAGTGTCTGCACATATTTCAAAAATATATATTTTAATTCATTTTTTTCTGAAAATTAAGTTTCATAAAAATTCATATATTTTCAGGGTTTTTATTATTTTCAGCTATACAAAAAAACCCTCCTTCTGATTTAGTGATATTTTTACTTTAAGTTCTCTTTTTAATATGTTCCACTAACCTTATACTCTTCACCTATCTATTCTCTTACTTTTTTTCATGACTTCTCACTTTGTATTGATCTGAGTCCCCTAAATGGCAAATGGTTAGATTTAATTTTTGACTCAATTTGCAAACCTTTTGTCTTTAATGGAGGAATGTGACATTTTACTTCTGTTGTTCCAATTGGTAGCTCTTATTCTGCCATCATGGAATGATCAAATACAGAAAAACAATTTCATATTAAATGATCATGGCATAAACCTTAGGATAAAAATAATAATGAATTAAGAGTGTTCAATTTTATATGATTATAAAATTTATCATACAGATTTTAAAAATAAAATAGAAGTTAACAAATGAAAAAATAATGTTATAAATACAAAATTCAGTAGATGGGTTAAACATCAAATTAGACACAACTGAAGAAAGTATTTCTGAAAGTGGTAGATACATTACAGCCCCTTAGAAAGAATAATGCACAGAATGATGGGGATAGAAAATATACAATATCAGTTAACAGACACAAAAGGTAAAACCAGACAGCATGAGTCCAGTCAAAGACCCAGAGTGAGAGAATACAGAGAGATTATGTAATATCTGAAGATAAAATTGCATAAAAGTTTCCAGAAATAATGAAAAACATGAATCCATAAACCCAGGAAATTCCATGTGTACTAAACATGACTAAGACTATTGAACATCAATGACATATATTTAGAAGCCAGAGAGAGAAGACAGACTATCTACAAAAGAACAATGATTATAATGGTCACTGATTTCCCAAGAACAATGAAAGCAGAAGAAAATGTTGGAGTAGTTAAGCTCCATGTGCTTAGGAGGAAATTAGAAATAAATCTAGAATTTTGTATCTAGTAAAATTGTCTTACAGGAGTGAAGATGAAAAAAGAATTATCAAATTTGCAAACAAGCTGATCAAGTTTACCACCAACAGACTATCTAGACCATCACTAAGAGTGTACTTGAGGAAGAAAGAAAATAACTCTAGAAAGGAAGTTTAAGACGCAAGAAGAAATGACGTAGAAAAACTATTGGTAAACCTGTAGTAATGATGATGATGATAGTAAAAAATAATACATCTTGGCAAATATAAATAGATAGAACTAAAAAATGTACCAAAAAGAGCATGCAATTAAAGGCAAGAAATATATTAGAGTTGATGTATCCTAAACTATCTTTATTTGGAGAGAGGATGGCTAAGATACTGATGAATCTTAGACTTTAAAAATTCATGGTAAAGTTAATATTGTAGTCACTTAAAGAACAGAAAGAGTATAACTTTTCAAACAAATGGAGTGTATAGCAGAGACTGGAAAGCTCAGCTCTTTCCAATGCATTTCCTTTTTCTCTTGGGTACACATTTGCCTTTTTTTCCCTATGTAATTAGGCATGGCCAAGAAGCTGATTTCTGACAGTAAAATGTAATGGAAGTGTCTAACTAATTCTATGAATCCTCTACTCTCTTCTTCTTTTGGCCAGGTAGATATCAATTTTGGAAGTCACAGGTTGAATATAACAGTTGATTCTTGTTATTGACAGTAGTTACATTCTATTAAGTCACTCTAAGGACTGAATTAGGGGATATTCAGTTATGTTCTTGCTAACCTCTGGTCACATTTTTGTCAGCTGATCAATGAAAACTTGTTTACTATGTACTTCTGTTTAAAGACACCTTATTTAAAATATATTGTTGATTTCTTAACATTGAATTCATGGCCAACAGCACTATTACTTGTGCCTGAATGAACCTTATATAACACATGTGTTTTCTCCATAAGGTGCATCACAGCCTTCTTGCACTTAGGAACACTAGACAGTATTTCAGCACTATGCTTGGAGGTCATTTTAATCAGTGGAATTGCTGCTCAAAAGCACAAAAAAATGAGAGAAATGTGACATTTAAATTTACTGCTAAAGGGGTACTAGTTTACAGTATGAACAAGGCAGAGCATTGCTTTGTTCAACTTCAGCTGGATGATTCAATTTTTTTGTTGCTCAGCACATGTCCATGAATGATGGAAAAAGCACTAGGGGTATTGATTTGGGGGTTAGAAATAAATTTTAGTGAGTAGGCAAATTCACAAGTACAGAAACTGCAAATAATGAGGATCTACTGTAGCTGAGACTGGGTCCCTAAAAGACTGTGCCAAAGTACTTCCTCAACAATGACAGTCAATAACACTCATTTTGGACATTTACATGAATGAGAAATAAATACATATTTTAAGAAACTGAGATTTTAGGGTTTACTTGTTATACCAGCTAGCATCACCTTAGTAACATAGAATTGCTACATTGAAATGAGTACCTGACATAAGAAGGCATAAAATATTTGAAACTGGCTTAGCAGTTGTGGGGAGGAGGTGAGGATCTGATTTTTCAGGAGACTGAAAAGATGGAGACCCAAGTCATACAGTAACAAAAGTAACAAAACATTTTGTAAAACTGTTGCATTTTACAAATTCAATAATTTGGAGTTAGAAAATAGAATGTTAAAAGTGTGTGTTGATTGTTACTAGCTTCATTCATGAAGATATTATTAGAAAGAGTAAGCTCTGGAGACAATTGGCTGGATTGTTGACAGAATTAAAAGACAGCACAAACAATGCAAAATGTGAGAACTTTCTTGATGTGAATTATTAATTGCAAAAATGGTCTCATTCTCCTTTTCTGTCTAAATCCACATTCTTTCCCACATAACTTTATAGCTTCTCCCACTAAAAGATAAAGTCTGTTAGCCAACCCTTTGAATCTGGGCTGATGTATAACACGCTTTGGCCAAATGGCGTAGAAAAACTATTGGTAAATCTGTAGTAAGAGAATGGCCAAGAGAATGCAACTTTGAGAAGACATGTGTGCCTCTGGACACAGGCCCATTAAGAATCAATTCCATGCAGTGTTAAAGATTACTGTCTTCCTAACCAAGCCCTATGGCCTCAAGATAGCTACCATTACATTGAGAAAAAGAGGCATGGCTATTTGAGAATAACTTCTAGGGAACAAGATTGAGTGAAGTTACTTTTACATGGAATTGAGAGGAAGCAGAGAGATGAGAAGCCAACTAGATTTTTGAGATGACTGTATTACCAAATAAACCAAGATCCTGTATTTTAATATAAAAACATTTGACTATTTGAAACTTAAAACAAATTTTAGACTTCCAAATGTGCACCAACAAGAATGGAACTACAAAAGCTGTGCAGCCCCCAAGGAGAGAATACTCATTTCAGTTACGGCCATAGAGAAACAGAAAAAGGACAAATGTTAGAAGGTGGAGTCGAGGTGCAATGGCGGATAGACAAGGCAATTCTAAAGAGAGTGGAATCAGTGCCTAATCAAGGATACCCCCCAGGCCCTCCAACCCCACCCCACACCCATACCACCTCACTCCACATACAAGGGCAAGAACTTCACAACGAATGCCCATTCTTCTCTTCTCTGAATGGAATATTTTCTTCCTGTGAATAACCATTCCTGGTCCACCACTGTGTGAGGACACACAACTCATCTTTTAAGTTGATATGTTATAGAACCAGGTGGATCCATACCTGGACCTGATGGAAATATGGAAATTTTAGACTTTGAACTGAATGCAAAGACAAGATGGGATATGGTTCATCTCCCTTGGGGAGGGGGTATGTTAAATGTGTGGGAAGAATTGAAATGGTCGCTAGAACAGATGAGCTAGGTATTCACTAAACCCATTTCCATTTCTTCTGGGCACAGGTTTAGACCTCATCTTCCAGGATCACTTAGGTTGGGGAATGAGAGTGGGTTCTGACCAGTAAAACATGGGGAGAAGTGATGTATTGAAAAACAGATTAGGGTCACAGAAATTTTGCACAAGTTCCTACATGTTCACTTTCCCTTGTCTGCTGACTGGATGCTGATGCCAATGCCAACAGTAACTCATGTAGAAAAATAAATAGGAAACTCTTTTCATGTCCTTGTTGTAAGGAAGGATTATTTTTTCAAAAAAGATGCAAAGCATCCCTAACCCTAAAGTTATTGATACATTTGACTGTATTAATAATTTCTTTTCATTAAAGGACACAACAAGAAAAGAAAAATGCAAGCCATGACCCAGAAGTTATTTGCCACACAAATAACTGACAAACACTAATAATCAGCTTTGAAATTTGCTGCTTGTTAAATCATACTTTGAAAGTTATCACTGTTATGCATATATGTTAAAGTTCACAATAAAAATGCATTAAAAAAGACTAATAATCAGATTATATTAAAAAACTCATAAGAATCTATAAGAGAAAAAAAACTCATTAAAAATGAGCAAAAGACAAAAGAGGAAACATGAATGACAAATGTGAAAAAGCATTTAACCTCATTAATAATCAGGACAATGCAAAGTTAGACCTTAATGAAATTCCATTTCATGTCTAAGAGATTGGCAAAATGAAGTACTCTGAAATCTGATAATACTAATTGCAGGCAGGGATGTCAATTAATAAGTTTTATACACTGTTGGTGATGATACATATTGTTACAAACATTTTGTAAAACTATTGCAACCAACCTTTATAAAGGAGAATACTTACATATTCTATGATCTGGAAGATACACTAATTACAGTCTCTAGAGGAACTCTTGCACATATCCACAAAGAGTTGTGTACAAGATTTTTATAGCAATATTAAAAAAACATTTTGAAATATAATTTACAAACAGTAAAATGGATCCATTTTTAAGTGCACAGCTTGGAGAATTTTGACAAATGGATATATCTACCAAACTGTCATCTCAATCAGAATAATCAGGATAATCAAAATAATCAGGATGCAGAACATTTCCTTCATCCAAAAAAGTTTCTTCATGACTCCTTCCCAATCACCTCCACCCTGTCCTAGATAATCAAATGTTCTGACTTCCATTATATAGGATTATTTTTGCCTGTTCTAGAATTTTATATAAATTGAATTATTCAGTATATACTCTTTTGAGTCTGATTTCTTTCAGTCAGATAAGGTTTATGAGATTCATCCATGTTGCTGTACATATCAAAGTTTGATCTTTTTATTGCTGAATAGTAACCCAATATATGGATCACCACTATTTGTTTATCTAATCACCAGTGGATAGACATTTGGTTTGTTTTCAGTTTTAGGCTATTGTGAATAAAACTGCTTTATTCATTCATGTATAAATTTCTGTGAATTTATATTTTAATTTAAATTATTACTCCTAGTAAACAATTAGGAGTGGAATTGCAGGATCATATGCTAAGTGAATATTTAACTATAAAAGATACTGCCAGACTATTTTCCATAGTGGTTGTTTCATTTTACACTTCTACCAGCACAGTATGAAATTTTCAGTTGTTCCATACACTTGCAAATACTTGATATTTTCAGTCTTTTTCATTTTAGCTATTCAAAGTATGATTTCAATACGAATTCCCTGATAACTAAAATTGCTACACATTTTTTCACATTTTTATTGGACATCTGAACATCACTTTCTATGAAGGTTATATTCAAACATTTTGCCTATATTTATATTGTATTGTCTTCCCAATATTCAGATGTAAGAGTTAGTTATATATTCCGTATACAAGTCCTTTGTCAAATATATATTACAAATTTTTCTCCCAGTCTGAGGCTTGCATTTCATGTTTTAAACAGTTCTTTTGAAGTACTCAAGGTTTTAACTTTGATGAAGTCCTTTTAACCATTTTTAAAATGCCTTTTTGTGTCCTTTCTAAGAAGCATTTGATTACTCCAGGGTTGTGAAGATATTTTCCTGTTTTGTTCTAAAAGTTTTACAATTTTAGCTTTTACATTTAGGTCTATGATTCATTCTAAGTTTATTTTTTGTGTATTGTGTGAGATAGGGTTAAAGGTTCATTTTTTTTCAACATGTATCTTCATGTGTTAATAGCAATATTTGTTGAAAATACCCTTTCCACATTGAATTACCTTGGCACTTTTGTGACAAACTAATTGCCCTTGTGTGCATCTATTTCTGGACTCTATTCTGCTCTATCAATCTGTAAGCCTGTTCTTATGCTAATTCTTTATTGTCTTGATTAGTGTTTTATGGGGTAAATCTTAAAAGCAGGTAGTTTAAGATTTGTAAGTTTGGTCTTTTTTGTACCAAATTGTTTTGGCTATTTCAAGTTCTTTGAATTTCCATGTAAAATTTTAGAAGTAGTTTGCTAATTTCTGTACAAGTAAAAGCGTACTGGGATTTTGTTTGGTGTGTTGAATCTATAAATCGATTTGGGGAGTGTTCCAATTTGCTAATGCTGCCATTATGCAAAATACCAGAACTGGCTTGGCTTTTATAAATGGGTTTTATCTGGTTACAAACTTATAGTCCCAAGGCCATAAAAGCGTCCAAACAAAGGCATCAAGAATAGGCTACCTTCACTGAAGAACACCAATGATGTCCAGAAAACCTCTGTTAGCTTACAAGGCATGTGGCTGGCGTTTGCTCGCTCCCAGGTTGTGTTTCAAAATGGCGTTCTCCAAAATGTCTCTAGGTTTAGCTTCTGGGGCAAACTCTGGGCTAGTATCTCCAAAGTGTCAGCAAAAGTTTGCTTTCAATGGCCATCTCCAAAATGTCTCTCTAAGCTACAGCACTGATCTCCTTCTGTCTGAGTTCTTATAGGGCTCTAGTGATTTAATTAAGACCCATGCTGAATGGGCGGGGCCACACCTCCATGGAAATAATCTAATCAAAGGTATTCCCACAGTTGGGTGGGTCACATCTCCATGGAAACACCTAATCCAAAAGATTCCAACCTAATCAACACTAATATGCTTGCCCCCACAAGATTTCATTGAAGAAAATGGCACTTTGGGGGACATAATATATCCAAACCAGCACAGGGAGAATTATTATCTGAACACTATTGAGTCTCGTAATATATGAATGTGGTATATCTCTTAATTTATTTAGATATTTAATTTCTCCCAGCAATGTCATGTGATTTCTCAGTGTGCACATCTTGTGCATATTTTGTTTAACTTATTCCCCCAAATTAATTTTAGTGGATTTTATGGGGTAGATTCTTTAAGATAGTTACATACACCACTATTTCATGCAAAACAGAGAGAGGTTCACTTCTTCCTTCCCTATCTCTAAGGTACTTTATTTCTTTTCTGTGCTTTGTACTGGCTAGCATCCCTCATTAAATGTTGAACAGAGGTAGTGAGAGGAGGCAAGAACCAAGACATTTCAGCCTTTTGACATTTAGTATGATGTTTACTGTTGATTTTTCATAGATGCCCTCTTTCTGGCTGAGAAAGTTTCCCTCTAATCCTACACTGCTGATAGTTTGACTTTGTATGTTGAATTTTTCCATATTTACTAAAATGAACATAAGATTCTTTTCCTTTATTCTATTAATATAATGAATTACATTAATTGATTTCAAAGATAAAACTAACTTTGCATTTCTGAGATAAGCTATACTTGGTCATGGTGTATAATTTCTTCCTTAAATGATGGAATTCATCAGTGAAGTTTTCTGGGTCTGAAGTTTCTGCAATGGGAAGGTTTTAAATTACAAATTAAATTTCCTTAATATATATGGAGCAATTCTGATTTTCTACTTGTGCCAGTGATAGAAATTATGTTTTCAAGTAATTTATTTGTTCCGGTTGTAAAATTATTGGCAATATTGTTTGCTACATTCCACTTCTGTCCTTTTAACATTTAGGATAGAGATGTAGTGATATTTCCTCTTTTATGTTTCACAAAGATATTTTGAATTGTATGTCTTCCCTTTGATATTTACAAATTTTATTGATATTTCTAAAAATCAGCTTTGGGTTTCATTGTTTTTTCCTCTGTTGTTTGTTCACATTCAATTTCATTATTTCTGCTCTTTAATCTTTCTTTACTTCTATTAACTTTGAGTTTATACTGTCTTGCTTTTGCTGATTGTTTAAGGTAGAAGTCTCAATCATTGATACTGAAATTTTCCCATTTTAAAGGCATAAATTTACCAGCTCTAAACTCTGCTTTACTTGTATCAGACATATCTTGTGTTTTCATTATCACTCAGCTCAAAATATTTTCTAATTTCCCCTTTGACTTCTTCACCAACACTTTGGATATTCAGTTGTGCATTTTGAGTTTCCAAATAAATGGTTGGTTTCTGAGTATCCTTTTGTTTTTGACATATAATTTAATTTCATTGCAATTAAAAAACATACGTTCTAAATTTCCAATCCTTTTATCAGGTGTGAAATTTGTCTGATGACCTAGCATATGGTTAATCTGGGTGAGCATTCTGTGACAGGATGAAAAAAAAATGTATTCTGTTGTTGTTAGTTGTAGTACTCTTAGTATATCAATTAGGTCAAAATGGTTAATAGTTGTGTTCAAGTCTTCTGGACTTTACTGATATTCCATCTTCTTATTCTTCTTGTAATTGATAAATTACTGCAGAAGAGTGTTACATTAATGATTTTCTGTCCTGTTCTTCTTGTAATTGATAAATTACTGGTGAGAGTTTTAACATCTCCAACTATAATTGTGAATTTGTCAATTTCTCCTTAATTACTATGAGACTTTGCTTTAGGTATTTTCTCTGTTATGAGGTGCATATACATTTTGGATTGTAATGTGTTCCTAAGGAATTGACCTTGTTATTGTTATGAAATGCCCAGTTTAATCTTAGCCAGCATTCCTTGTACTGAAATCTACTTTATCTGATATGAAGAAAGCCACTTCAATATTTTCATCATTAGTACTTCCATGGTATCTTTTTACTTTCATCCTTTTGCTTTTTAATTATCTATATCTTTACATTTAAGCTGGGCTCCTTGCAGATGGTATATTATAAGGTCTTGTTTTTTAATGCATTCTAACACTATCTACCTTTTAATTGGTGTGTTTATTGAATTTACATTTAATATAATTATCTATCGGGTTTTAATCTAGCATTATAATAATGGTTTACTCTCTATCCCATTAACTTTGTTCTTTTTGTGCCCTCTTTCCTTGCCTTATTTTCTCTTAATTATTTTTAAAATTTCATTTTAGTTCTCTATTGGCTTATTAGCTCAAGCCCTTTGTTCTTTTTTAGTGTGTATTGTTGTTCTAGGGTTTGCAATATGTATCTGACAACATCATGCTTGCATTTCCTGCTCCAATCCTTTGTGCTATTCTTATACATACATTTCTGCATACCTTATAAATCCTTCATTGCATTATTATTTTTCCTTCAAAGAAAAAAGTGGTAATTAGAGATTTTAGAAATTACAAAGAGCAAATACATTTTATATTTACACATATTTTTAAAAATAAATTTCTGGTGCTTTTCATTCCTTTGGGTGGACTGGAGTTTCCAAATAGGATTACTTTTCCTACAGGGTAAATAATCTCCTTTAACATTTCTTTTAGTGTAGCAAATTATTATTACTATTTTATATTTGCTTGAAAATGTCTTTATTGTTCTCTCACTTTTGAGAACTATTTTCCCAGGATAAATAATTCTGGTTGACTAGTTCTTTAATATTTTCTTTTATCATTGATTTTCAATAATTAGGTTTTGTGTCTTAATGTATTTTTCTTAACATTTATCTTGCTTGTGTTTCGTTGAGCTTTGGGGGTCTGTGGATTTATGTTTTATAACACCGTAGATAAATTTTGGCTATAATCTTCACATTTTTCTTCCCTTTCCCTCCCTTCTGAGACTCAATTTTCATACACGTTAGATAAAATATTTTTGTTCCATAAAAATATCAGGCATTATTCAATTTTTCTCTCTCTACAACATATTTTATACAGTTTCTATTGCTCTATCTTCAAGTTTATTGATCTTCATTAACATAAGAATGGACAAATATATTTTATATATTCATACATTAGATTGTTGTATATCAGATAAAAGAAATAAACCTCAACTAGATTCAACACTGTTGAGAAATCTTAGTGGGAAAGTTTAGAAAATAAAAGTAAGTCACAGAGGACTACATATGGTATAATACCATTTTAGCAATTTTCAACAATCAAGCAAAAATGAAGAATATATTTTTAGTGATATGTCCATATGTTACAAAAACAGCTTTGTTAAAACAAATCACAAGAAAATGATTAACACAAATTTCAGGCTGTTCATTTCCTCTTGGGGGTAGATAGGCAGATGGGATTGGAGAGGGGTATACATTAAACCTCAAAATTATTGTTACTATTGGTACTATTTTGGTTCTTAAGTTGGAAGAATTCCTTCTTAAGTTGGAAGGATTGTTCTGTATTAGTCAACTATTACATTAAAATTTTATAGACCAAATATGTTTGGCATCTTCATTCCCTACTCATATATTCACATCAATGATTGCTATCTTTTTCCAAAAGCAAATTTTGGTAGAAAAATAAACATTATTTTAACATCTAAATTTCCCTTATATACATTTTATCATCAAGTTTTATAATCACCATTTTTACTATAATAGTGTCTATAAAATAATATAATTTTATTATATTAAAAAATAATAGATAATGTATCTGAAAAGGATTGTATAAAATCATTCATATTTTCCCACTGACTTATACATAATGCAATACTATTCTTCATTTCAATCTTGGAAGCAAATTACTTCTGACACTTATATTAAGTTTCTTCATCCCTACATTCTCTGTCAGTTATTTAATCTACACAAAAATAGTTTAATGCAGTGGAGAAGTCTCTTTAAAAAAAAAGCTTAACTCTCTCACATGAGAATAATCACTTCTTGATACTACTTTCTTAAGTCTCATTTTAATACTTTCCTCACAGTATAGGGCAAAAATATTGAACTGAACTTAGTTTGCATACTATTTTTTCATCTGTCTCTGATTTTTACATTATCATTTATACCTTAGTTTGCAACTTGAAGCCCACTAAATGAAATTAAAACTGATCCTTAATTATTTACCTGAGAACACATTATTTCAAATGGACAGGACCAAAGTTAAAAATTTCATTGGATACTTTCCTAAATTATTTATTACTTAATTTTCAGTGGTATATCCACTGACTTCCTGACTTCTTGAACAATTTTTAGCCACTTTAGTTACTTAACTGTGATGAAATCTGAATTCCTCTGCAGCCTCTCATTCTTTTTCCAAGGTGTGATGGTTAGGTTCATGCGTCAACTTTGCCAGGTAATGGTGTCCAGGAGTCTGGTCAAGCAAGAACTGGCCTAACCAGTACTTCAAGGACGTTTGTGGCTGGTTTATCAAATCATCAGTGAATTGATTGCATCTGTGACTGATTACATCAACAAACAGCATACCTTTTGCAATGAGAGAATTCAATTAGCTGGATTTAATCCAATCAGTTGAAGACTTTTAAGGAAGAAGAGTGAGAACTTGCACTTTTTGGCCTCTCCTGGGGAAATCAGCAAAGACCTTCATCGGAGTTGCCAGCTTGGACTCGTGCATCCCCACCGTTGCATGAGACACTTTTATAAAATCTCATATTTACAGATATCTCCTATTGATTCTGTTTCACTAGAGAACCCTGACTAATACACCAGGTAAGAAATCCAATATAATACAAAAAAATATGATAATGAAGGCAAGAATTTGGCATAGGGATGGACTAGATCCATGATGTAAGACTGAAGTTGGCATGAGAAAACTGCTTCTGCTAATAGAAAACAATGTTGCCCTTTGGCGAAAGAAGAAAGGTGATCCAGTGGGCAAAAATCACAAGAGAACTTCAATGGTGAGAGTGATTATGGTCAAGTGGTATTCTCGTTTGCTTATGCTGCCTTATGCAAAACACAAGAAATGGATTGGCTTCTATAAAAGGGGTTTATTTGGTTACACAGTTACAGTCTTAAGGCCATAAATTGTCCAAGGTAACACATCAACAATTGGGTACCTTCATTGGAGGATGGCCAATGGCGTCCGGAAAACCTCTGTTAGCTGGGAAGGCATGTGGCTGGCATCTGCTCCAGAGTTTTGGTTTCAGAATGGCTTTCTCCCAGGACGTTTCTCTCTAGGCTGCAGCTCCTCAGAAATGTCACTGTTAGTTGCTCTTGGGGCATTTGTCCTCTCTTAGCTTCTCTGCAGCAAAAGTCTGCTTTCAAAGGCCATCTCCAAAATGTCTCTGTAAGCTGCAGCTCCTCTCTCAGCTCCTGTGCATTCTTCAAAGTGTCCCTCTTAGCTGTAGCAGCTTGTTCCTTCTGTCTGGTCTTATATAGTGCTCCAGTAATTTAATTCAGACCCACCGGGAATGTGTGGGCCAACACCTCCATGGAAATTATCCAATCAGAGTCATCACCTACAGTTGGGTGGGTCACATCTCCATGGAAACACTCAAAGAATTACAATCTAATCAACACTAATAAGTCTACCCACACAAGATTGCATCAAAGAACATGGCTTTTTCTGGGGGACATAATATATACAAACCAGTACAAGTGGCATAGCATACTTGACTGGAATAGTCTCAATTATGTCCATTATCATCTTCAATAAAGCTTTTCTGAGCCTTTACCATAGGCCAGACCCTTACTAGGAGTGAACATCAAAAAAAATATGAATGACTAAATGCCTTGAGGAATTCACAACTTAATTAGAAAGACAGGAAACAGAACCAAATGTCTGAAGTACAGAATGAGAGGATGTTAAGGGAATACATTCAAGACGAACATTATGTTAGATTGGGAGGTGAGGGAATGTAGCCCAAAAGAGATAATGTGTGGTGAACCTTGAAAGATGAGAAAAAGTTATCCAGGCAGCTAAAGAATGTCCTTGGCAGGTAAAACCATGCACATGAAAACAGAGAAGAATGAGACAGCATGAAGAATTGGTGGAACATCACACAGTTTGGTATGCTAGGTTGCAGAGTGTATGTAGGAAAGCACCAGCAATTTTATAGAAAGCGTGTATCTTTCCTTCAAAAACAAAGAGATATTCAAACTAGGAAAGTTTTAATGCTGTTTATTTCCATTGTTTTTCTTCTTTTAAACTCAAGATCAGTATCCTAAAGTTTTTGGCTCTCAGTTGTTAGAGGATTTGGATTGTGAAAATATTAAAAAGCATTGACAGAGGGGGTGAAAATTCAGCTGGAAGGATTTCTATATTCAATGATATACACAAGTTTTTATTAGATGAAATAGTGATCCAGAGCCTGCTGGTAGTGCCAACTTTTTACAGGCATTTTGGATGTTCCACGTTCATTTACATCATCCATAGTAACCTAGGGGAAATCAAAGGATTTTGCTCATTTCAAATGACTTATTTGTAATCAATGATTATTCATTCATTCTTTGTAAGCAGTTGGGTGTTTTCTTCATCTCAGATTTTAATCCGCTTAGTATTATATTATTCAAAACAAATTTCTCCATAATAAAATCTTGCAAATGGGGTTGCCGTTTAGAAAGAGGATGGATTTTAGATACACGGAAAGAATGAGAGGATGTCAGCTTTGACCGTAAGACAGAGCATGGTAATATTTCTCCCTATTTAAGTTCTGTTGAAATCATTTCTGTTAAACTATGCATTTGATTTTCATATACTGTATGAATAACTTAAAAAACATAAAGGCACTTTTTCCTAGTTAATATTATAGTAAGGATGGCACTACTCTTTTGGCTCAAAAATACCTCTATTAATAACAGTAGAAGACAATGTAAAGCCACATTGAAATTCTGACGAGCTTTTTGCTATGCACTGTGCAAATGACAGGATAAAAAGTGCTTCCAAATGTAGTTCTAGAAAGTAAAGAAAGTGATGAATGAACTTTGGTCATTGTTGAAGTCATTAAAGATATTTTTTAAGATCATTTTATACATATGATGAGGTAATGTGAGAAACTGTCAAGGCAGAAAGAATACTTAGCTGTAAAGATTTAATGATTTCAAAGGAAAGTACTCCCCAACTGCAAATCACTATTCACAGACAAATTGTAGACCTGGCTAATGGAGCTTCCTATTTTCCTTGCATAAGTCACAAGTGAGATATGAATTTTACATCTGATGCAAAAATATATACAGTTATGGCTCTTTTGTGACTTGCACAAAAAAGAAGGAAACATTGTACAGCTTTGATAGAAACTGAAAGAACCAAGTTTTATAACTTTTCTCTAAGAACGCACATAAAAAGCCACCATAAAAAAGCTATTGAGCCAAAGGTATTTTTTTTTTTTTCTTTATGATCTTGTGTCTCAAAAAAGGAACAAAACTCAACCACTAATGTGGGTGACCACTACTGTCTACATGATGTGCACAATTTTCAAAGGCAAGAGTTTTCTATGTAAAATTTGGAAACTTTCAAGGCCAGTGAGTGTGGTTGCTGTATCCTTCTTGAGAGGAGAGAACATAGAGATCCCACCTGTCAGAGTTTCCTGGCCGTTGAAACAAAATGTCATCCAATGGGTTAACTTAAACAAAGGAATTTAGTTTTGAGGCTAGGAGAAGTAATAAATCAAAGTGTTAGCAAGGTGATGCTTTCTTCCCAAAGACTGAAGTTTGGGGGCTTCTGTCACACGGCAATGCACATGCTCTCTTTTCTCCTCCATGTTCCTCTGACTTCCAGCCTCTTCCCATGGTTTTCTCTCATAAGGCCTCCAGTAATGGGATTGAGGGCCAACTTGATTCAATTAGGCCACACCTTAACTAAATACATTTCAAAAGGTCCTATTTATAATGGGTATGTACCCGCAGTAACGGATTAAGATTAAGAAAATGTTTTTCTAGGGTACATAATTCAACCTACCACAATCCCCTCTCTGGACCCCAAAATGACATGCTCTCCCCACAGGCAAATACATTCCCCTTTTCCAATACCCCAAAGGCCTTAAGCCTTTTTAGAACAACGCTAAATAAAAAATATCATCAAAATCAGTTATGGGCAGGTTCTGGCCTGGGCAAAATCCTTCTCCATCTGTAGGCCCATTTCTTGGCTTACGTGATCTTTTCAGATCAGAACACTGTTTCCATGGTTTTTCCTTCAACTTTTCTGTTCTCTGACACTTTCAGTCCAGGCTGGCATTGGTTCTGCTCATACAAATTTTACAAAAAACTTGACAGCTTTGCATGCAGTTCAAGGGGGTTCAAACCATCAGATAAAAGGACTTTCCAAAGTTCCTTTCTAGATAACTGAATTTCCAGTCCTGACTTTCACTGAAATGGCTAACTGAATCCATGTGCAAGCACACACCCTACAGCAAAGGCTTGTTCAGTTAAACCACCACAAGGAGCCCTGTTCTCTGGGGACTTATTTCCCGGAAGCTCAGGGAGGTCCCTGATAGAGTCATTTCTAGCCCTAGTCTTAGACTCCACTATCTAGATAGGCGGAGATGTTTTCAAATCATTAGTTTCTGGTTCCATTGTGCTTACGAGTCTATCTTTCAGTTTGTCCTTTTTTTTCCTCACATTTTACCATAAGTTGCTGAAAGAAACCAGGTTGTACCTTCAGCTAAACATCCAAGTTCATTGCTTACAAGTTCTGCCTTGCATCTGACATCAGGACACAATTTTGCCAACTTCTCTGCCACTTTATAAGAAGTATCACCTTTCCTCCAGCTTCCAATAATACATTCATCATTTCCTTCTGAAGTCTCTCTGAAAGTACCTTTAATGTCCGTTGTTCTACTGACAGTCTTTTATAAGCAATCTAGGCTTTTTCTATCATGTCTCACAATTATTCTGGCCTTTACCCATTACCCGGTTCTCAAGTCATTTCCACATTTTTAGGAATTTGTAATAGCAGCACCCCATATTCTGGTACCAAAAACTTACTTTTCTGACTACTAAAACAAGTACCATACAATGGGTGGGTTTAACCATGAAAATTTATTCTCTCTTAAGACAAGTCCAAAATCAAGGACTCAGAATTGGGGTGCTTTCTCCCTGAAGACTCTGGCATTCTGCAGCTTACTATCAGCGATCCTTACGTCCTTGGCTTTTCTGTCACAGAGCAACGCACCTGGAGAAGTCTTTTCTCCTCTGAGATCCCTTGACTTCCATCTTCTCCCCCTGGCTTTCTCTCACAATGTCTCCAGTAAGGGATCAAGGCCCAACCTCATTCAGTTGGGTCAGACCTTAGCTAAAAACAACATCTTTATAAGGTCCTATTTACAATGGGTGCAAACCCCCAGGAATGAATTAAGATAAGACAATGTTTTCTGGGGTATATAATTCAACCTACCACACCAACCTTGAGTCAAGTGACCATCATCACAGCCTCAAATAAATGGACTACTTGGCCGTCACGGAGAAGAAATTAATTGCATCTAATGTGAGTATAAGCTTTAGATCTCTCTGCTCTCTAATTCTTTGACTAAAGTACTAACTGATAGCCTTTCCATGGTATCATTCCTCCTTAGCACCTACGAGTCACAGCTCAGAATAAGTTCTATCACTGTTATTTTGGCAAGAAATCTTACTTAGGCTCTTTTTGGGATTATGATCCAAACTGGCCTTTATGTTTTTACCATTTTTTCCCAAAATGTACTACTTTTTCTTCCATTTTAAAAAAGTAATGAAGCAGTGAAATCAATCAGTTCTGAGGGCAGTCCTTCTCCAGATTTAGGCAATTGTATACCTTCTTTTCCCACATGTAGTTCTTCCCTGGCTCTTCTAATACTCCAAACCAGGAAAAAAAGAAAAAAAAAAAAAATCCTTGAATCTAGCTAAGTGAGGACTCAGGAGACTCATAGGCCAAATTATTCTTTCCAACAAGAGTAGCTTTGTAGATAGAGGAGGGAAGTTTTTGGAAAGATACCACATTCATTCCTTCAGCAATTATATATGATGTACCTACTATGTTCTGGACTTTGTAATATAACTCAGGGTCACACTGGTGAGCACGATAAATGGAAATTTCATACAGTTAGTTAAAAAATGACTTAAAAGAATAACTAGCATTATTTAGAGAAAGAATAAAGATAGGAACACCTAATCTAGTATGGCTGGGGGCAGGGAATGGTTCCTGAAGGAAGCGACATTAGGTTCATACTTGAAGAATCGGTAGGAGTTATCAAAGGAAAGAGAGCATTAACAAGTATTCTAGGAATAATTTATAGCATTTCCTGACTTCTGGTGATAAGAGAGAAATCAAGTTTTTAAGGAACTGAAAGAAGTTCCCTATGGCTGGTGCTTGGTTGTCAATGGCTTGTGACAAGGCTGAAGAACTACCCAGGGGTGAGTTGAGGGCCATAAAAATCACTTTAAAGAGTCTGGACTTTTCTTGATTGTTATTGAAAACCTTTGAAGTGTTTTAAGCAGGAGGGTGGTATTCATATTTGAGTTTAGGACAGGGTTTAGCAAATTTTTTCTTAGAAGACATAGTGACTATTTTAGGCTTGCAGGCCAGGTGGTGTCTTTTGCAATTATTCAGCTCTGCCATTGTTATGTGAAAGGAGCCATGGGCAATAAGTAAATGAATGGGTTTGTCTGTGCTACAATAAAACTTTATTTATAAAAACAGGCAACCAACCCTTGGGTCATAGTCTGTCAACCTCTGGTTTAGAGCATTCTGGATGTGTTAAGGAGAATGCACTGCAAATAATCAATATCAAAAGTAGGGAGAAAATTAAGAAGACTGATAAATCTATAGGAAAGATGATTTTGGTTTAGACTAAGGTAATGAATGGGATTAATATGTGGACCTATTCAATGGTTACTTAAGAGGACGGACTAACAGGATTTCATGCTGGATGAAATATGAATGATGAGAAAAAAGCAGGTTGCAATGTTAGTTTCTGGGTTTGTGGTCTGTCTAACTGGATGATAACAAACAACAGATAATATTAATTGGGCTTTTACTATGTATCAAACACTTTTCTAAGCACTTTGAATATATTATTTATTTTTTACAACTCAGCGAAGTAGTTTACCATTTTCTTCATCTTACACCCGAGGTACAAAAAGTTAAGGAATGTGCCCAAGATCATACAAATAGAAAACTGAAGAGCCATATTCAGCCTGAAGCATTACTATTCCAGAACCCACTCTGGATAGTGGTGCTGGTTACTGAGATAGGGTCATCTGGAGAGAAGCAGGTTTGTTTGCTGCTGTTGTTGTTCTTTTATAAACTTACTGAATGTAGGATGGAGAGAGGGATGATGATGACTTATTATACATGGGTAAGTTCATCTTAGGTACTTGTGACACCCTGAAGTAGAGATGTCTTGGAGACAGTTGGATATCCTGTCTGGAGTTCAAAAAATGATATGGATCAAGATTGTAGATTTGGGAGTTGTCAGTATGAAAAAAAGAATTTAGCTCCAAGGTAGTGGAAGAGATCAACAAGGACTGAGTAGAGTGAGAACAGAATCTTGAAGAACCTCAGCAACAGAAGTGAAAAAAGGATTCTACAAAAATGTTCTAAGAAGTAGCCAGGGAATTATGTGGAAAATTGAGATAGTGGTGGATATCAGAGAGGCTACTGGAAGAGAGGGTTTTAAAGGGGGAAAAATTAAGGAGAATGTATGAGTTCCCTTGAAAACAGAGCCTGAGTGACAGAGCAGGGAAAGTAACACAGGATACATATGAAAAACCAATATACAGATACATTGAAGTTGCTGTTAATGGCAATGGGGAACCACTGCAGTAGGGCGTATAAGAGGCTTACTGAATGCTTTGCAGAAATGTCCATGCTAAGCATGGAGGTCTGAAACACTTACTCAGGAGTTTTTATGCTCCACTGCTTGAGGGTCCCCTGGGGCATCTACCCTATCTTCCAGGATTCACTGTCCTCCTAGGCTTTGCTGCTACAGAAGGTTCTAAAGCAGAGAATTCTAAGCATGTATGCATGGAGGAGGGATGCAAATAGCCCAAATCACAGTTCATTATACTGCCTGACATCAGAGGTGGCCAAAGAAATGTGATGTAGAACACTGAAAGGATCTGCTAAAGAGGGTATGGCCCTTGGATTCAATGCTTTTGAGATGTTAGATAAGACCAAAAAGTAACTACTGAATTGAATAACAAGAAAATTGTCATTGACTTTAGTAGAAGAGGTTCAAAGGAAGTCTGGATAGAAAGGATCAAATGTTTTTTGGGATTATGAAATTAGGTATAAAGCAAAATAAACTGAGGAATCAAGGGTGGTCAGTGTCTTTTTGAAGTCTGGCTATGGAGAAAAATACCTAGAAGGAGCAGTAGGTTTGAGAATAAATTCTGTTAAGCTGGGAGAAAAATGAATATGTTTAAATGCAGATGGGAAAGAGCCAGGAGAAAGAAAGAGGGTGAAAATATTAGAAAGGAAAACAATCAAAAGAGTATGATCTTTGAGAAGACAGAGGGAGTAGGATGCAGAATGCGGGTGGATTTATATTAAGAAAGATATCTCTTTTATTCTAACAAGAGCTAATGAACAAAGAATGTACAGGGAAGTTGAGAGGTCTATAGGTTTAGAGTCAGGAAATGACAGAATCTTTTGTCCAATAGTTCCAATAATCTCTGGAAAGCGGCCACTGTCATTGCCTGCTGATGTTGGAGGTGGAGGTTTGAGGAAAGTGGTGAATATTGGAATTAACACTATGAAGACAGTAGAGTAGAGGACAGCACCAGGGGCTAGGTGAGGCCAGGGGCAATACATTTATAGTGAGACTCTTCTGTAGAGTTGCTTTCAACTTGGTAGAGGCACACAGACATTGAGTAATTTGATTCAGTGAGGATTTGGAAAGTGGATATAATGAAAGAACACTGTGGCAAGGGAGTTAAAGATATGGGAGAGAGTGAGTAAAGCAATGGACCATGTACTCTGATTCATAAAAAGTAAGAGGTGAAGTCAGAGGGCCTAATAAAAAGGGGGAAATTGAGATCATGGATAAAGGAATTTTAGATGTTCCTGAAGACTGAATGGGGTTCTGAATATGTAGTGAGAGATTTATAAAGATAGGAAATCACAGCCGGAAATGAGTTGGAGGAAGCGACGACATCTATAGTTTCAAAGTGTAGAGTATCAGAGAGGAGAGAAGTGTACAGAGAAAGAATGTAAGAGTCCTGCAGAGGGCTCTATTGAGTACTGATCAGCACATGCATGTGGGAAAACTATCTGAGGATAGGAAAGGACATCTCAGAAGTGCTAGAGGAAACAGTGCTCAAATAATAGGAATTTATTTGCTCGTTTGAGGATAAAACAAAGTCCATATCAAGGCATCATCAAGGCAATGCTTTCTTCCTGAAGACTGGTTTTCTGGGGCTGGTTGCCAGCTATCCTTGGTCCTTGGCTCCCCTGTCACATGGCAGTGCAAGTGGTAGCCTCTCCTGGCTCTCTGCTCTCTTCCAGGTTCTATTGAATTTCTGCTTCATGCCTCTGTGGCTTTCTTTCTCTGTCTGAATTTCCTTCCACTTATAGTGGACTACAGTAATAGGAGTAAGACCCAACCTGTTTGGGCTGGGCCACAGCTTAAATGAAGTAACCTCATCAAAAGGACCTACTTACAACGGGTTCACACCCTGAGGAATGGATTAGATGTAAGAACATGTTTTTCGGGGGTATACACAGTTTCAAACCACAAGAGGTACTAAGAAATATTTTGCTTCATCAGTGAGGATAGAGTAACCTAAATTAAATGCTGTTCTTTTTCCATTTATCAAAGCACAAAAGCAAGACTTGAAAGGTTCACACTGTTTCCAATTAATTTAAGAATGAAGATCAAGAATATATGTACCCAGTACCCAACAAGGTAGATTTCAAGGTGTTTACCTCAAATAAAATATTGCCAAGCATCCAAAGAAGCAGGGGAATACAACACATGAGGGGGAAAAAGTCAGTCAGCCAAAAATGACACAGAAATAATACAGATGATATACTTACCAGTCAAAAACATTAAAACAGCTACTACAACTATGTTTCATATGTTCAAGAACCTAGAGAGGGAGGAGCTAAGATGGCGGCATAGAGAGGAGTAGAAGACTGTTAGTCCCCCTGGAACAATTCATAAATGACCAAAAAACTAGTAAATAACCTGGAATAACTGTGGGGAGACAAACGTCACTGTCCACTCATCATCCACCAACTTGAATTGGGAGGAATGGCCGAGATCGCAGCATAAAATCCGTAAGTAAAAACTGCAGACCCGCGCTGAGAGCCGAGAGCCAAGAGCCCCTCCCTCAACGAAGCCAAGCGGTGTTAGAGAGCAGCACTCTCTCAGCCAGCTCCAACTGGGGTTTTAATATCAACCGCTCAATACAGACAGTGAATCCCCAACAAACACACAGAGGCTTTTGGTGACAACTGACCTTGGGAGAGTCGGGGGATGTATCTGTCTCAGGACAGGGAGCCCAGAGGATCTCTCTGTGGAGAAAACCTCAGCTGTTTTCAGCCCACAGCACTCTGCAGTAAAGAAAGCCTCAGCCATTTTAAAATCAAAACACTTTGATCAGCAGAGTCAGAGAAACAAAGAACTTATTGCTATGCAGATGAACTCTCTGGTGGGGACATAGCTTCCCAAGAGAAAAAGGAGGGGCCCAACTCTACTGCCTGCCTTTCCAGAACCAGACTCCAAAGCCTGAGAGAGGAGAGCCACAGGCCACGTCCTCTTACACAGGCGGTGACAGGCTGACAGGTGCACCTGCTGGGCAGAAAAGCACAGGTGTATCAATTCTCTAAGAAAAACCATCAGGGAAACCAGATACTGAATATTTCCTCCTTCTGTGACCTGAGCCTGTTCTTATCTGGGAAAACCCAACTGGGGTGGCCTAGGAGGTCAGATGCCTACACAACAGAAAACTACAACCTGCACCAAGAAAAACAAAGTTATGGCCCAGTCAAAGGAACAAACGTACACTTCAACTGAGATACAGGAATTTAAACAACTAATGCTAAATGAATTAAAAAAGTTTAGAGAAGATTTCACAAAAGAGATAGAGGCTATAAAGAAAACACTGGGCGTACATAAGGCAGAAATCGAAAGTTCAAAAAAACAGCTAGCAGAATATATGGAAATGAAAGGCACAACACAAGAGATGAAAGACACAGTGGAAACATACAACAGCAGATCTCAAGAGCCAGAAGAAAACTCTCAGGAACTAGAGAACAAAACACCTGAAAGCCTACACGCAAAGGAGCAGATAGAGAAAAGAATGAAAAAATATGAGCAACATTTCTGGGAACTTAAGGATGAAACAAAGTACAAGAATGTACATATCATTGGTGTCCCAGAAGGAGAAGAGAAGGGAAAAGGGGCAGAAGCAATAATAGAGGAAATAATCAGTGAAAATTTCCCATCTCTTATGAAAGACATAAAATTACAGATCCAAGAAGTGCAGCATACTCCAAACAGAATAGATCTGAATAGGCCTACGCCAAGACACTTAATAATCAGATTATCAAATGTCAAAGACAAAGAGAGAATCCTGAAAGCAGCAAGAGAAAAGCAATCTGTCACATACAAAGGAAGCTTAATAAGACTATGGACGGATCTCTCAGCAGAAACCATGGAGGCAAGAAGGAAGTGGTGTGACATATTTAAGATACTGAAAGAGAAAAACTGCCAACCAAGAATCTTACATCCAGCAAAGCTGTCCTTCAAATATGAGGGAGAGCTCAAAATATTTTCCGACAAACAGACAATGAGAGACTTTGTGAACAAGACACCTGCCCTACAGGAAATACTAAAGGGAGCACTATAGAATGATAGGAGAAGATAGGAGTGCTTGGTTTGGAACACAATTTTAGGAGATGGTAGCACAGCAATGTAAGTACACTGAACAAAGATAACTATGAATACGGTTGAGAGAGGAAGGCTGGGAGCATGTGAGACACCAGA
This sequence comes from Choloepus didactylus, assembly GCF_015220235.1. Taxonomy (NCBI): domain Eukaryota; kingdom Metazoa; phylum Chordata; class Mammalia; order Pilosa; family Megalonychidae; genus Choloepus; species Choloepus didactylus. The sequence continues at coordinate 115,588,870 of NC_051312.1, read as the reverse complement.
AGAAAGGAGGAAAGATAAAGACTGGGACTGTGTAACTTGGTGAAATCTAGAGTGTTCAACAACTGTGATAAAATATGCTCTTTTATGAGGGAGAACAAGCAAATGTCAACCTTGCAAGGTATTAAAAATGGGGAGGGATTGGAGGAGGGATGCAATCAACATAAACTAGAGACTATAACTAACAGAATCATTGTATTATTCTTCCTTTAATGTAACCAAGGCAATATACCAAAGTAAATGCAGATAAGAGGGGGAGATGGGGAGGCAGGTTAGACACTTGACATTGGTGGTGGTGTCTGACTCTTTACTTTGATTTAAGGTTATTTTTCCTTTTGTTGCTTCCTGGTTGTCATTTTTTATTTCCTCTTTCTTTTGCCTCTCTACCTTCTTTGACTCTCCCTCCTGTCTTGTGGAAGAAATGTAGATTTCCTTATATAGATAGTGGTGAAGGTGGTGCACACATAAATATGTGACCATACAGAGAACCATTGAGTGTTTACTTAGGATGGAATGTATAGTGAGTGAACAAAACCATATTAAAAAAAAATGGGTTGATGACAAAACCTCGAGGGCAATATACTGAGTGAAATAAGCCAGACACATAAGGACAAATATTGCAGGGTCTCACTGAAGAAGAACTAATTATACTTTGTACACTTTGGATCTTTGGATGATTGTATGGTATCTGAACAATTCCAATAAAAATCAAAAGAAAAAAAGAACCTAGAGGAAATCACATGTTAAATAGACACGGAAGAGATTATAAAAGATCCAAATCAAACTTATAGAATGAAAACTTCAATGTCTGACATTAAAAACACACTGGACAGAATAGCAAAATAAACCCTGCACACAAAAAAATTAATCAATTTGAAGACATAGCAATAGAAACTACCCAAAATGAAACACACAAAGAAAAGGAAATTAACAACAACAAAAATGAACAGAGCATTAGTGAGCTGTGGGACAATTTGTAGCAGCCTATTATACATGCAATTATAACTCCCAGATTAGAAAGGGGAGGAAGAAAAAAAATACTTGAAGACATAATGGCCCAAATTTTTAGATCCATGAAGCTCAATGAACCTCAAGTGCAAGAAACAAGAAGAAAACCAGACTATGGCATACCATAATCACATTGCTTAAGATTAATGATTAAGAGATGATCTTAAAAGAGCCAGAGGAAAAAAAGCACATTATGGACAAAAGAACAAAGATATAGATGGCAGCAGATTTCTTGTGAAAAACAATGTAATTTAGAAGACAGTGGAGAAAAATATTTAAAATATTGAGTAAAAAATCTATCAGCCTGTAACTTTTTGCCAAGTGAATATATGTTTCCAAAAAGTAAATTAAACATTTATGAGATATACTTAAGTTGATAAATTCATGATCAGCAGACTTGTAATAAAGTAATTTTGAAGGAATTCCTTCAGGCAGAAGGAAATTAATGCCAGATAGAAACCTGGATATAAATAAAAAAGAGAAAATCTCAGAAAAAGTAGACTGAATGCTTTTCCTCTGATCATGAACAAGGCCCATAGGGTGTTCTTAATCCATCTATTCAGAATTGTACTAGTAATTCTAGGCAGTGTAATAAGGGGGAAAGACATATAGAGTTGAAAAAGAAGTAAAAATGTCTATTCACAGACAGCATTATTGTCTGTGTAGAAAATCCAAAGGCATCTACAAAAAAATGAGATTAACAAGGTTGCAGAATACAGGATCTAAAAAGTGAGGATAGCATGGTATCAGGATACAAGCTCTATTTACACTGTCAATTGTATTTCTATAAACTAACAATAAACAGTAAAAATTGAGTGCCATTTAAAAAAGCATGAAGATATGAAATACTTGGAATAAATCTGATGAAAGATGTATAAGATCTGTACCTTTATAATTTAAAATAAAATAAAAAATTATCAAAAGCATTTAAAGAAGACCTCAATAAATGGAGTGATATACTCTTAATGGATTGGAATATTTGATATTATAAAGCTGTTAACTTTCCTTAAGTTTATCTATAGATTCAACATAATACCAAATGAAACCCCAGATGGCTTTTTTTTTTTTTTTGAGGAAATTCACAAGCTGATTCTAAAATTCATATGGAAGTAAAACAAATCTAGAATAGCCAAAACTAGCCAAAACAACTTTAAAAAGAAGAAACAAGTTGGATGGCTAACACTACCTGACTTGACATCTTATTATAAAGCTACAGTAATCAAGACTGTGATAGGGATGTCTAAATGAACAAATAGACTGAAGGAAGAGGCAGTTCAGAAATAGACTAACATTCATGTTCAACTGATTTTTGACAAAAGTTGAAGGCAATGAAAAGATACTCTTTTCAGCATATGGTGCTAGAACAAATGGATATCTATATGCAAATAAAGAATTTTAATCTATACCTTGCATCATACAAAAAAAAATAACTCAAAATATGTTGTAGGTCTAACTGTAAACCTTAAGTTATAAAATTTCTTAGAGAAAATGTAGGAGAAAATGTTTTGTATTTGGGCTAACCAAATATTTCTTATGCATGGCACCAAAAGCTCAATCCATAAAAGAAAAAAAAAAATTGAAATTCTAGACTTCATAAAAATTTAGAACTTTTGCTCTTTGAAAGATATTAAGACAATAACATGACCAGCCTCAGAATGGGATAAAATATTTGCAAATTTTTATGACAAAGGACTTGTATCCTAAAGTACTCAAACTTAATAAGTAAACTGTAAACCCAGCTGAAATACAAAAAACAAAGAAACAAAAATTCCTTGGCAAGACATTCACCAAAACAAGGTACATGAATATCAGATAAGCACCTGAGAATATGCTCGATATCTTCAGTCATGAGGAGTGTGCCAGTTTGAATGTATTATGTCCCCCCAAATGCCATTATCTTTGATGTAATCTTGTGTGGGCAGACCTATCAGTGTTAATTAGATTGTAACTCTCTGAGTGTTTCCATGAAGATGTGCCCCACCCAACTGCAGGCAATAACTCTGATGAGATAATTTCCATGGAGGCGTGGCCCCATCCATTCAGTGTGGGCCTTGATTACTGGAGCAGTACACAAGCTCAGACAGAAGGAGTGAACTTGCTACAGCCAAGAGGAACACTTTGAAGAAAGCACAGGAGCTGCAGATAAGAGACAGTTTGGAGACGGCCATTGAAAGCAGACTTTTGCTCCAGAGAAACCAAGAGAGGACAAACACCCCAAGAGCAACTAAGAGTGACATTTTTGAGGAACTGCAGTCTAGAGAGGAACATCCTGGGAGAAAGCCATTTTGAAACCAGAACTTTGGAGCAGACACCAGCCATGTCTGGTTTTCCGGACACCACTGGCCCTCCTCCAGTGAAGGTACCCGATTGCTGATGTGTTACTTTGGACACTTTATGGCCTTAAGATTGTAACTGTGTAACCAAATAAAACCCGTTTTAATAAAAGCCAATCCATCTCTGGTGTTTTGCATTCCAGCAGCATTAGCAAACTACAACAAGGAAATACAATTTATGACCACAATGAGATAACACTATACACATATTAGAAAAGCAAAAATACAAAGACTGACCAAGTGTCAGCAAAGTTACCTGCTGATGGGAATGTAAATACACCCCTACTATACAATTACCTGTTCTACTCCCAGGTTTTTACTTAATGGAAATGAAAGTTTATGTGCATAACTGTAAGTGAATGTTAATATAAACTTCATTGGTAATAGCTGAAACCTGGAAACAACCCATATTCCCATAAATTAGAGGAACACACTGTAGTATACAATGGAATGCTATTCAGCAATAAAAAGAAGCCAACTATTGACACTTTCTACAACCTAGATGAATCTCAAGAAAATTATTCTGAGTGAAAAAAGGCCAGATAAAAAAGAATACATATTATTTGATTCTGGTTACATAGGATCCTACAGAATGCAAATTACTATTTAGTGATGGGAAAACAGATCAGTGATTGCTTAGGGCTGGAGGATGCATAGATGGGAAGGAGGGAGAGATCACAAACATACACGTGAACGCTTGTGGGTGCTGGATATGTTCATTAGGAAGATTGTAGTGATAGTTTCCTGGGTGAATCCATATGTTAAAATGCATCAAATTGTACCTTTTAAACATGTTTATTTTACTTTAAGAAAGAGCCTGACAAAATACTTTAGCAGTATAATTAACTTACTTACTTGATCCTCTGACTTTATGTGCATTTTCTCTACATATTTAAGTCACTGAAAATGTATTAGAATATTTATTTGTTCTATTATACCCCCCTTTAGTTCCTAAACAAAAACAAAATTAAAACCTATGGGGTAGCCATCTTATGCATCATCTCTTTAGATACCAGTAATTATGTTTTTATAACTATTTTCTGTTATTTGTAACATACAGTCAAGGAAAACCAGAGACTCATGATGATGCCAAAGGCAATGACAGAGGAATTATCTTGGGCTAGCTTCCTTTATATTTCAATTCCCTCTTTCAAGAGGGATTTTTGTGTGGAATCTCACAGATCACATGGTCAGTGGTGACAAACTGTTGGTGCTAAAATAAATTTTGTTGACATTAAAAGATAAAAATATGCAGTCAACAACCATTTATTCTAATAGCTTTCTAGGGCTATGGGGAAAGATTGTATTTATTAACTCAGGTGTTAAAAATTAAACAGCATATAAATGAAGGAAGAACATGTCATCACTCAGGTTCTGATTGACTTGATTCCTAAGTTAGGGTTTAACTTCTGCCACTTTAGCCTTAATTACTCTAATTCATCACATCCAAGATATCTCTGGTTGTACGACACACCATTATTTTATGAATCACTAAGAAAGAAAACACTGCCAACTAAACTATGACATATCATCAATTGCAATACACATCTGGATTTCAGAAGAGTTAAAATGAGAAAAAAAGTATGTCTTGAAGTCTATTATATATGCCTTCACTCAATGGAATGGGAATAAATGCAACATAATGACATAAAGGTAGAGGCAGGAAGATTTTCTTGTCCTATGTGGCTATATAGGGGACACTGATGTGTGCTCTCCTTTCAGAAGTGCTGAGAAGGCTGTTTTTCCTCTGTAGGGATTTTTGAAACAAAGGACCTGATTTCACAGTGTGCCTTACTTTGAGAAAACGGACATAAATGAGATCATCTAGAAGTTCTAAAGCACATTGATTCAATATCCTAAAGAAAAGTAGGGAAGAGAAATGATCAGAAGTACTTATCATTTGCCTTCTGTACTATAAATCCCCAGTTGATACATGTCCCTACAGAGTATCATTTTTGTATCTATTGGCTATTAGTTAAGCTTATTTTTAAGACTAAAACACATTATTCTAAAAATCTGACATGAAAACCCTTCTGCATTATTTACCTACCAACAAAAACAGTTATCAGGCCACAGAAGGTAGATGCTGCTATATTACATTGCCAGTTTGAAAAATGAGAAAAAGAAAGAAAAGACAGAATGAAGGATGTTTGGTTCATGTCAATATTTTCTGTCTGTCTTTCTGTGGATGTAACCATTTATTTATGTACACATACAGATATACACATATTTTCATACACATACTGGTCTCACAGATACATGCAATACATTAGCAAATTTACTTGCAGCAAATTCTATCATGTGCATGTGACTCCACCATTGAAAATCAAACATACAGCCAAGGACTCGACTTCATTGTTACATGAAATAGAAAATACTAAGATATGGTGAAGTATCATAACATGACTTATCTAAGGAAACAATGCATAAAGCAACAGAAAATTCAAGTGTACTTTGATTTTACAGTGTGAATACATGCACATTTCATTTAATTGCATATTTAAAAACTACAAATAGATTTACAATATAAAAGTGAAGATATGAAATTGCAATATTTTATCTTCCCAGGATTTTTTAAAAATAGTAGTACTGCAGGGAGAAATAAAACCAAGCTAATGTTACTTTTAAGATATAGGCATAGGAGATGATTTTGAAAATTATAATTCAGTGAACTGCCTTTTTCCAGTGATGTTACCACCACCCTCTCTATATGGCACCTGTTTCCAGGTAGTATAATAAATGCCCTGAGAGAGATACTCCAAAGACAAAAAGGGTTTTATATATCTCTGGTTACTTATTTGTTAAGAGCATAAGAGTGAACAAATAAACTTTATATAGGATCTTCTGTGTCTTGATGTCATATATATCAGAGATACAAGGGAGAGTTTTCACCAATGTCACCCATCTTGTAAGAAACTGAAGACCTACACCATGATGCATCCTCTAAATTTCAGGATAAATTCTAAACTGGGAAAAACTAGAGTTCATACATGAATTTATAGGATTAGGTACTTACTGAAATATTTCTGTCATAAGATTCTAGAATATGATTTATTAATATGTGACCAATGAGGCTAATGCGTGTCCCTGAAAACCCAGAGGAAACCACCAATTTAAATACACAACTGATAAGAGAAAAACTGTGCATCAATAAATTTTTGTATATAGTCATGAGGTTACATAATTCTAAAAGTTTTCAGTAGTTGATAAAGTATCTTGAAAAAGTAGACCATAACAGTAATGATTATAAATACATATAAAATTAGTTTTCTCCAACATGAATTAGAGATGTTCTTAATCTTTTTGAGAGGTAAAATACAAACAAATATTTCAAGAGAGCCGCAGGATAGTCTGTCAGTCTGCAGTGACTTGACAGTTATAGCCCACATGGAAACCAACTCACTTCACTCTAAATCTGTGCTTACAGACCACCAGCTTTCTGATTAGCCATGACTCTACTGAGAGCATTCCTTATTAGCACAGACAACCAGGACTCATGAACTAATACATTTTTCTCTGATTCAACAGAGTATCTTTGAGAGAGCAACAATCATGATAGAACCCATAAATCAAGCACAAAAAAATGTGTGTCTAAATCTTATACATAAATATAATGGGAGGAGTAGACTTTGCCCTGGAGGAGAGGTGAAAAAGTTAATGATTTTTCTTTTGGTTATATTAAGAAGAAGATAATATGATGGCCAGTGTTAAGTTCCATTTCCTTTCTGTGCTGGCTACACAGCAGGACTACATTTACCAGCCTCCTTTGCAGTGAGATGGTTAGGTCACTTAGTTTTAGCAATGGAATGAGTAGATGTGATAAACACCCCATCCAGGCCTGTTTATAGAATGTCACATGACCTGCCATGCATTTTAGCTCTTTCCCAATCCACTGGCTGAATCCAGAGGAAGAAAAGGCCTTAGAAGATGGAAGAGGACTATGACTGAAGGAGCCTGGATGACTGTATTAAGCCACTGAGAACTGGGGTTTGTTACCACCACTAGTCTGGCCATAGTAGCACACTGCAGTGCTCCCACTTCAGAGAATATTAACAAGTACCTAGAATGTGCTTAAGAAATGGCTGGCTGGGTGGCACTGAATATTTTAGGTTGATTTTAATTAAATTTTTATGAAAGAGATAGGATTTTAGATGGATTTTATTGAGTGATTAGAGATGGTATGGAGACCCAGGGCCGGGCTCCCCCTCCATATGGAGAGTAAGTTGCAGCATGTAGCCACCTATATGACCAGGATAGAAGTTGAAGGTAAACAGACCTCCTCAGGGAAGAAAGAATGTGCAGATGGTGTCCTAAACCACTTATCTCCAGACCCCTGTGTCATGAGACCCTGCTGAAACTCTATTCTCATACCCTATGGAATGTCTTTGTCCTAAGCCCTTATGAGCCGCCCTTTGCACTCCCACCTTCGCAGGGCGCTCCTTTCATTTTCCGGTCAGCCACCACCTGAGACTCTCCTGTTTGTAAGTCCTAATAAAACTCATGTCTGACTCTGTGCCTGGAGAGTTCTTTGGTCTTGTGGCTGCCCCGACCTGAGCCCTCTAAGAGCTGGGTTGGAAGAGATGGTTTTAGAAGGAAGAAGACAAGTGAAGAGGGATTTTCAGTTAGGTGGAACAGTATGATGTAAAGCTTGGGAAAGGAAGGAAGGAAGAGAGGAAGGAAGGAAAGAAGGAAAGCAGCATTATGGATATTAAGTCACCAATAGAAGAGACAACAATTGGGCAAAAACTTTAAATTTCTAATGGAACACTCCATTGGAATTTGTGAGTGATTATTATAAAACTTACAGAAATTAGACTGTGAGAGTTCAAAATGAGTAATCTGAGGTCAGTGAGGATAACTGATTTGCCTCAATTCACCCCATTCATAATCCATTGAGAGCATATGGGGATGTCGTTGGAATCTAAGTGAGATACGGAAACCATCCTGTACTTGGTAGAAGTTCAGTTTTAAATATACCGAGATTGTTAACATCTTTTTGTTTGAAACTTCTTTTTTTTTTTCCCCTCTACTAATTTCTTATTCAGTCAAAATCAGTATCTGGTGAAACATTTTGGGGGGAGTGGATAGAATGAAGTTACAGTCTCATGGTAGATAGTCTGATTCCTCATATCCTATTTATGATTCTTATTAGCCAGCCAGGTTCTGATGCCACAATCTGCATCCAGTGGAAGAGCTATTCAATGAAAACTGCAGGAAGATTCACCCAAAATGAAGCTGTTGGACCAGAGTAAACCAATCCAAGTAAAAATGTCAGCAATTTTGCAATTATTTCTTACCTTTACACCCTTGGTGGCTTGTCTTGTATAAACATACTTCTGTTCTAAATCACTGAGACACTTAAGTGCACCTAGAAAACTATTTCCTACGATAAACAGGAAATTACTTTTAGCAACTGAAAACTGGCATGTCAATTGATGAGAGCATCAGTTTAAGAATCAGGAGACATGGTTCTCTATCTTGCTAGCTGTGGGGCCTTGTGCATGCATGTAGTTTCTCTGCTGAGGCAGATTAAGTGATCTTATGACAGCCTTGGAAAAGGTGGAAATATGATTCCAGTTAACTGTGACTCCAAATGTGAATAATAAATTGGTCCCTTTTCCCTAGAAATAGATAATGCCTCTGAGTGCATAAATAAATAAAACACTCCCTGTTGACACTATGGAAGAGTGTTGAAAATGTAAAGCACATCAGATGAAGACACATCAAAACATTAGCCTGAGCAATACACCTACATGTCTTGGTATAGCCTTTCTCTCCTGGAGACTCTGTTTCCCTTCTACAGATTGATGTCCAGCTGCATGATCTCTAAGGTTCTTCCAGGGACCAGCCCCTGAGGGTAACACCTGAAATCAAGATGCATCCTTGGTCTCAACTGCAGTAAAGCTTATAAGGGTAAATTTCGTTGACTCCATAATGTACTTCTTTTAGGTAACAGCTATGCATTTACAGATACATAGGCCCAGTGACTGACTCCTATGCCCAGATGTTCTGTCAATCTAACAATGAAGTAATTTGATTTTTTGTTTGATAGATAAATACCACACAACTCCAATTTATTTTTAATTCCTACAGCCCTTAGTGACTGGTAGTTTCAAATAAACAGTATTAATAAATCATCAATCGGTAACTAAAGAGCAGCTTCTTTCAGTAACGTTTGCCAGTTGCAAGCTGTGGGAAATCTCAGAGGAATATTTGTCATTCTCACAGTTACAAGGGGACAGAAGAGCAGCCATCTGAGACAGCCTGACTAAGGACCAAGGAAAAGAAAACAAACTATAACAAGAATGACTTTATGAATTGATAACTGATGCTTTCTTATTTGCAATAAGCATATAAAATATTTTTTAAAAAATTCTACGTTGCCTAATAGGCATTTGATGGAGTATAACAAAAGATGATTTGCAAATGCTATCTGAAAGACAGATAAGCAGGAACTGAAAAGGGCAGGAAATTGAATGTGTTCTTCCCTCCCACCTCTATCACCAGGTTTCAGATGAATCTGGAAAGGTCATTCACATAATTATTACAGTAACTGGTTCAGGGCCTTTTGAGCACAGCTGATCTGATTGTGTTAATAGCTGCAAAAGCAAGATAAGGAACATGTAAAGTAAAAAAAAAAATAAAAAATCTGCCTGTAACACTATTAGCAGGCAGGATTGTTAGAGTAGATAAACTGATGTTGCTTCATAGCATATGGCTTTTTTATTACAGAATAACCCCAAGTTTGCCCTTGTGCTCAGGGTCATTTAAACATCAGTGACCAAATTTTACTTCTTTGTTGTTGGCGGTTATATGACATATCTAGTGATCTTTCTGGGGTCTGCAAAAGGTCACATGGTGAAATGAAATCTGCCAGAAAGCTGTAGCTAATATAATGTGGTAAGAATTTTCTGGACCAAGACATGTGAAAGGCATCTGGAGGCACCTCTCTGGAACCAAACCAAAAGTAATAACATACCTCCTGCTATAAAACATGGAACACATTCTTCATACCTTCATTCAGTTGAGTAAATGTATTCAGCTCCTGCTGCATACAGGAATACTCAAGAGATCCCAAAATTTAGCCCAATGAAGAAGACAAATACACACAGCTGGCCCCAATAGGGCAGGCTAAATGGTGAAATACTGGTGGTCACAGAGTTCCAAAGACTGAACAAGATTGTGCCGGCAGGATGTTCTAGACTGAGGGTTACAGAGTCACAGAAGTGGAAAAGCACCTGTGGCTAAGGTACACAGGGTGTGGCTGGTTATGAGGTTTGAAAAGGCAAGTGGAGCCTATGACAATTATTCAGTTACTACTTTCAGCTCCACCCTTCCAAACTGCTTTGTGATGCCTGGGCTTGGTCTCTGCAAACCAAATCTCTGCTTTGGGAGAAGTCACCCTGTGAAGCACTGCCAGTAGGGGGAGCTGGAGGAAGACAAGCCTGGAGAGGGAGAAGGGACACCTTTTGCTCTCAGTGGGTTTCTTGTGGGGTTCTTTTAAGTTTCCTGTGAATAGCACCTCAGCAAGTCTCCCTGCCTATAGCAGCAACTGAATCTCACTTGTGGTTTTTCCAAACTTGCAGGAGTAGCTTCTTTGCATCCCAGCTTGCTGGTGCGCCCGCTCAGAGGTCTGGGTTCCTTAGGGGTACATCAGAGCTTCCAATTTTAATTATTCCAATTTTTGCTTTTGTTCCCTCGGCCCTAGAGGGGGTAGCTGCTTCCTGCAGGTGCTACTTCTCCGAAGTCATTTTACCCTTTCATTTACCTAGTTGTTAAGCTTATATCCAGTTGACAATTCTTTACCTTAAAGGCTGTTAATGATAATAGCTAACAGTTACTGTGCAGATTTTGTGCCAGACACTGTTCTTTCTATTACCTCTTTTAATCCCCACAACAATCATATTATGTAGGTAAAATTATCATTCCCATTTTAGAAATGAGGATTCAGAGACACAGGTTAAATGACTTGCCCAAGGCTATACGTTTGAGCTATCAAGAGTCGGAGCAGAAATTCAAACTTTAGGCAGTCTAGCTCCAGAGTCCTTACTTTAATCACTATACTTTACTGTCTTTCTACATTTTCTATTATCCTAAGTTTTTTAGATTTTATTATACAAGGCAACTACGAATTAAAATCATGGACCAGGAAATGACTTGATAAGGCTCTTATTTTAGGAAAATAGCTTTTGCTGCAGATAAAGAATAGGTTGGATCAGGGAGAGATCAGACAAAACAAATGGAGAAAAATGGGACTGAAAATTCTTGCAAAGGTGTGGCCAAAGAACTAGGAAGAGGATAAGGATCCTGTATTGTCATGGAAACTAAAGGAGGAAAGAGATCTTTTGTGCACATTTAGATGCTTAATAAATGGTAGTTGAACAGCACTGTAGGGATTATCAAAGGAAGTAAACTAGAAATGAAAACAGATTCCTAGGCTTCACCTAGGACCAAGCCAAGGTGAGGTGACAAGAATATGCCATGGAGCCACGAAGCAGAGACGTCTGGCAGGGCATCCCTGGACTGGAGGGAACGATGGTTGAGCTGAGCTGAGAGTTAGCAAAATGGAAGCTCAAGCAGACAAAATGTGGGTTGTTAGTGTAATCCTAATTGAAACAGCTCCACATGGGTTCCAGTTTATAGTAGATAGCCACAGCTAGGAAGAAACTAAAACTCTGCAGGAATAGAGAGGTGGAGGGACAGGGGTTACGATGATGATGACCATGATTTATGTGTGTGAAAGACTGACAAATCAAGAGAAGGTGAAGGATATGTAGTTAGGGTCAGATATGGGGAATTAGGAATCTGAAATTAGAACTGACTTTCTCCATGTAGACTTGACTTAAAAACAGAGCACAACCAGTTGAAAATATTACCAACTTTAAATTACATACCACATGTAGAGAAAACTATTGGGAGGAAATATTTATTGGGTCCTCGTGGGATTCCTTTCCTGCATATTCCTTTGACCCCACATCTCTCATTCCTCTCAAGGGTATTGTATCCATTGTTTAAAAGCACACCTGGTTAGTATCAAACATACTCTTCCTTCCCTAAACAGGTTCTCCAGGCTGATGCCAAGAGAGAAAAGGCCACTCTCTTTATTTCAACTTCCTGCATATGCCACCAACCACTTTAAAATGTTATGTAATAACATAGCTGCCAAGCAGCAGCTAATTAAGTCTGCCTGGCTCTATCCTTCCCCTTCTAATATTCAGCCTGTGGGCGGATGAGCGGCCAGCAAAAAAGAATGTTTAAAATTTTCATTTCCAACTCTGACCTAGACCATTTCTCTCATTTCAGGGAACATTACATCTAAATTATTAGAAGACAAATGGGTATTATTATATTCTTAAAGCAGTGTGGGGAAAGAGCGTCTCCTGCCTCTCCTGATAACCCATTTTCTCGGTAACAACTCTTTTTGTCAAGAACTTCTACATCACATCCAATCTAATTCTGCTAGTTTAATCTCATACTCTCCAAAGAGCCCTCCTTCCTCAACCTTGTTGAAACTGGAGAACAGCTTGTGAGCAATCTCTTGATAATAACCTTCCATATGTTTAAAGCAGCCTTTTCTTTCCAAAGTGATTAATCCCCCCTCTCCATTTTTTCAAGCACTTTGCTGTATTTCCCAAGCCTTTACATACCCTTTTTCTCTATGGATTATCTTTAAACATTTCTTATTTATCTGAGGAAATAATATCTTTGCATAATTGACCGACACCAAATATAGCGTGACACAGTTACTTCATGTTGCAAGTTCTACACTCAGTATTGAGCAAGTCTACTTTAAGGGAAATTTCTAGAAGTATAACTAGTGTGCTTCTGTTGTATTTTGTCCCTGTAGCCTATAGAGAAACCATCTGATTTTTGCTAAATTAAGATTTAAGCTTGGGTTTCTTTGGAAGATATCTTACAGCTGACAGCTTTCCTTTTGATTTTTTACTTAACTTCGAGTTAGCCAGGTTGGGGAACTTGGGTGATATCAAAAGATAGTAAAATCCAATAACCTAAAATCATTTATCTTCTGCTATTTTTAAGAATATGGAAGAATCATAAGCTTATATATTTCAACATTATCTGTGCAACTATGGTTGCATTAAACTTCAACACCTAAATTACAGGAACTGAATGTCTTTAGGGTAGATCATTTAGAGATAAATGTATGTTTTTAGAAGAGTAAAAGTGAAGTTTGTGAGTAATGGAACAGTATTCTGACATGTTTTGAATGTATGATTCTTCAAAGTCAGATAAATTTCCTAGTTTGGCTTATCAAACTAGGAAAGTAGATCATGTCATGGGTCAGAGAAAGTGCAAAAGGCAGAAAATCTGCCATTATTGTACTTTAGTTTCAGTTCAAAATTGTAACAACAAAGCTGATCAGTCAATCTGTCCAGCAATAAAAGTTGACTGAGGGGGGATAGCTCAGTCAAGGAGTGCAGCTGCTGCTGCTGTAGCAACTGAGAATGGACTCTAGAAAATGTGATGCAAGATCTAGCAGAATGTACCTGTGAAGATAAAATGGGATCTCCTCGGTAAATGGAAGCTAATACAGTCCCTGTCACACAGTTGGTTCTAAATACCTTCAGTCCAGAATCTGATGTTCAGTTCGTTCAAGGATATTTAGTTCATTTACAATTATGAGATGAACCATGCAAAGCCCACCCCTTGCTTTTTTGTCAACTCTGCATTAATCAATGGGTCATTTTCCCTTAAGAGAAGAGGCTGATCTACAGCAATGTTTGATTCAATAAATAACATGATAAAAATGGTGATTTTTTGTAGGAAATCTGGATTGCTCCAGTAGGGTTGGGAAGATGCAAGGTTGGAAACAGCAAGACTTTGTATTTACGATCTCCTTATTTGTCATTCAAGTCATTATTCCATCAAATATCACCTTGTGTTATATAATCTTCAGTCTGTCCTTCCATGTGGCCTCTTAAATATAGCAAATCTCTCTAATTCTTACCCTCACTCTACCCCTCAAAACAAACAAAAAAAGCAAGCAAGCAAGCAAATCAAACAAAACCAAAAAATATTCCTATGGGGCAATGGATCAAGGTTGGCTTTTTGGACTGTTTTGTCAAATACTGAGCATGACTTGGATGTGAAAATAAGTTTTGAGAATAAAATGAAGGGAGAAAGAGAAATTACAGGTCTAAGAGAAGGAGATACTTGAAAGAATGAGACAAGAACAAGGCAGGAAGAGATGAGGACACGAGTAAAGTCTGAATTTGTATTTAAATAGAAGAAGATGAGAAGGCAAGGGAGTAGTGTCTAGTGGATGTGGATGGCTGTATTTGAGAAGGCAGGAAGTAGTCAAGAAGCTTTGTGACTTAAAAAGATATTATTTATTATTTGTCAATAAAGAGTTGCTAAGATTAAGTAGACACAGTATTTCTGAGTTAATTCAGTCATTCAGCAAATATTTCCTGAGTACCACCTTTGGGCCAACCACTGTGTTTAGCACTAGGGAGAAACAACTTAGGGATTCAGTCATGATTCTTGCCCTCCTGGGGCTTAAGGCCTAATAATGGGGACCATGGTGGCTATTCTGTTAGCCTCTCTTGACTGTCATCCCTCTGTCCCCACAAGACTCTCAGCCCTGCTTTGTATTTACAGACTGCTTCCTCTAGGTTTGCAGGTAGGCTTCTGGTTGGCTTTGGCCATGTGAGCCATCAAAGGAGGTCAGAAGAGATGAGGAAAAAAGTCAGGATATGAACTTCCTGACCCCTTCCTTGTCTGTGTTCTTATGATGACAACATCTCCTCATGATTTCAGAGGATACATGACTACAGAGCTCCTGTTGGGTGCCCCCTGCCCAGCTCTTTATCTCCAGATCTCACTGTTCTGATAACACATCTCCTCCCCCTTGCTCTTTCAGGCTTCAGGGTGATAATGGCTTCCTGCTCTCATTAGTTTCTGAACACCTTGGCTTCTCTTCTTGGTCCTCTTAACCCTGCTCACGATGCTGTGAAGCGTGCCTTCACTAACCTCTTTTGAACCATCGGGTAAGACTCTGTTTCCAGATGGGATCCTGACTGATGCAGAATAGTTTTTATGTTTTCCATTTTTTAAGCAAAGAAACACACATGTAACAATTTAAAATTGTGTAAGGGTTATGAGGAAAAAACCCAAGTGTTTAGATAGAGTAAAATGGGTGTGAGTTAGATGAGGTGGTCACAGATGGCCTTTTTAGGGAGGTGATATTTGAGGCCAGAGGATGAGAGAGAGGCAGCACTGAAAGAACAGAGGAGTGATCCAGACAGAGCAAACAGCAAGTGCAAAGGCCATGAGGTAGAAAAGAGCTTGACATATTCCATGCCAGAATTTGAATTTAATATTCCGTGATGAACATTTGGTTAAAATACTCCGTAAGAACACATAGAGCAGGGAAGAATCGGCCAGGGTGACAGGGACCTGACCAATATCCAGTGCAAGATATTAAAGTTTTCAGAAAAGACAAAGGCCCACCAGAGCACCATGGAGTTGTTAAAGTGGCAAGCAGCTTAGGTGAACTGTAGGATCAAACCAGATGCCAGGGCATTGATTTGAAACAGCCTTGATCATGTCTGCAAGCAAGGATTATCTAATCTGCATGGTAAAATGCTGCAAATGAATTAATATATATACGATGTTATTTCTCTCATCTTGTTTACTTTGACCAGGGTAGCAGGTACAGTATTAAGGAAAACACAAGCCTCTTCTTGACACATTTTCTTCATATTTGTGACATTTCACAGAAAGGATAGCAAATGAGCAACAGAGATGATCTTGTCTGAGGCTACATGTCTTCCTTGCCCTCCTTTATTTTTGGGGTGGGGTGGGGATGGGGAGGTTTGTTGGCGGACAAAAGAGTGGAGAAGTTGAAGAAAAATGAAATATTAATAAAATAATATAAATGATTTGACTGTTGGATCTTACCTAGAATGAAAGGTACTTTAAGAATTAATTTACTGAGCATATTTCAAGGCTTCTAAAAGCAAACACATCTAACTTATTAAATAAGTTTGCCTGGGGAAATATCCTATATTATTATTTTTCTGTATAAATCTAGTTCACTAACACATTTTACAATATGACTTTCCTTTGTTTGTGGCTTTAGTACAAATTCTGGCATTTAAGAATTATTTAGCTGCAGGATATACATAAAATCTTTGGACTCAAGTCAAAATATAGTATTTTTGCATTTGTCAGAATAGAGCTTTTCACTTGAGACATTTTCATACATACATGACACTGCAACATGGGAACATGATGAAATATAGGAATTTCAAGGTATTATTTAATCTTATGCATTTAACTATTATCTCTGGTTTGGGAGGTCTTCCTTAGATATCTGCCTAAATAGCTCCTAGAGGTATTTTAAGTTCTTGCAATGTATTTCTTTTTATGGCTATCATTTGCTTAAAAGATGGGCCACTCAACAATCTATTTTGATTTTAGTTTATTATGCTGCTGCTTCTACTTGGATCTGAGTAGAATTGCAAAGACATGCTACTTCAATCAATATTGAAATTATAAAACTTGGTGCTTACTGGGTTCATCACTGAAGCCTCCACTTACCTACTGAATTTTTCATGTTTACTAATATTTTCCTCACCCATAGGTTAAACCTACTTTAAAAAGCACATTTGTGTGTAGCATATTTATCTCAAGCACTTTAATTGTTATGTTGTGGGAGTTAGCTCTCTAAAAATGAAGTAAAATGATTAGTATTTCCTATAGAAATGTATTTATGCAAATTATAATTATAGAGTCTGGAAAGGACCCTGAGGCCTTATCATCCTAAAAGAGAGGAAAAAAGAAAAAGAAAAAAGAAAAACCCAACAACGCTGCTTAAAATAAATCATAAAACTCCAATCAAGAATAATCAAAATCCCACTCATCCTCTACTTTCAGGATCCACATTATTATTGTCATTTGACAAGTAACTACATTTCATGGGATTTAAACCCACAGAAATAGAATCATGAAGTATAACAGATATTAGGATGTGATAGATAACATCTTTCTGATTTGGGGAATTATTAGGTGTACATATTAGCTGCTGGTGCTATCATTTTATCATTATTTCAGAAGAAACTGAAATGATCAGCTGGTTCACATAAATATTATCCTTATGATTGATATATTGTTGCCTTATTAAATCTTATCAGAATCTATATCCCATCCAGATGAGCAGAGAGTTCCTTGTCCTTTTATCTTCCTTTCGTTTGTGTCATTGCTTTTGAGTTTAGGCTGAAATTTTAAGACATGTGGGCAAAAGATATGTAAAGCTCTTCTTTCATTTATTCAAGTTGCTGGTAAAATAGCAAAATTATATACATTATTTTCCATAGAAATGACTAGGAAGAGAATTATAATTGGTTACTTCATCAATTCCCATTTGCCCTTCTTTTAAAAAATGAATAACCACCAAGGAGCTTCTGAGAAAATGCAATCTAGCAAAATAAGTGATCCAAAAATAAGACGTCACATTTTAATAAACAATTGTATCTAATTATGGAAGAATATGTACTTACTTGCCAAGTGCAAAGCACTCCATCTTAACAGTTGTTCCCTTAGCAGCTGTAACCGTGAAAGGAAAATGGACCTCAATTTTCGGCTCATATTCTCCCATCACACCTGGGAAAAAAGAATAGTTTTTAAACATAAAATGAATGTCACAATTTCCTTCAAATTCTGGAGATGCTACATTGAAAATCACTGTGGTTTGGTTGCTATTGTCTACTTGATGACTGCTAAATTTTTTGATACATTGAAATAAGAAGTACATGTAGGCTCAATCATTATGGTGAAATTATAGTCTTTCCCTAAGGGATGAATTGTATTTATGTTCAATACCATTTAATGTTTTAATTACTGAAAATGTTAACTAACACTGGTAGTTAAGCTAATGATTATTCTCCAAAAGAAATAAACAACTATGGACATTTCCCATAGTAAATAATCATGTTGATTCTTATTTTTCTTTTTAAGTAGAAAAAGTATCATGACTTCCTTAATCACTGACAAATAAATGAACATCCATTTATTAAATCCACATGGTATTTATTGAATAAATATAACATGGAAGGCATTATGCTAGGCAGTGTGGGTGTTACAAAAGATAAATCAGATATTGACTATGTGCTCAAGCACCCAGTAAGTATATTCTGAAAGAGAGAAAGAACATATAAGGAGTATGAGAGAAGTGCTATGTATCAAAATAACTGTAATACACGATAGGAAGTGATGGGTGACATGAAAGAGGTGTCCCAAAAAGTATTATGTGCATATGAGGGGATAAAACAATCACTTCCAGAAATCACGAACAGTTTCATGGAGGAGAGACTGTTTTAATTTTGATTATAAGAATAACTGAGCTTTAGATAAGTGGGGGAAAGAAGAGAGAAGCAGCAAACAGAACTGTAGAAAACAAAGGGAAAATATGGGAGATCATCAGAAACAGAAATGGAATTTTGCTGGCAAGTTGCTGTGTGAAGGAGAGTAACACTAGATAAATTTGGAAATATAGATGAAGGTCAAAGAAGAGAATCTTGATTGCCTAGGTAAGACATTCAGATTTTAATATGTAAGTAATTTGGAGCCATTGGGGGTTTTGAATAGGGGTTTGATATTATGTTGACATGTATATCCTGGAATTAGATTATAGGGACAGGTAAATAGATTAGGAAATTATTTAAATAATCCAAGATAGAAGTAATAAAAACCTGAACTAGAAATATGAGAATATAAAAAAGAGAAAAGGCACTAGAAGGGAAAAGCCAAGCAAGAATAAAGCTGACAACACTTGGCTTGCAATGGGTGCTGGATAAGGGAGCAGGCATTGTGAATAAGGACACTAAGATTTTGGGCTTGGAAGGTTAGGTGATGTCAATAAAAGAAAAAAAAAAAAAAACTACAGTGTTATTAGGAAAGCTGATGACTTTCATTTTAGAAGCACTGAGTTTGAAATACAGGATATTCAGGAGAAAGTGTCTAACCTGGTAGTACAAATGAGAGAATGAAGGCAGTGATAATTTGTGGACTGTTGATACACGCTTAGCATCGCCGTTTAGAGGTGGCAGTGGAAGCCAAGAAATTGGAAAGACCAGTTCCCTTTTACCAACCCAAACCAAGTCACTAGCTGAGGGCTGGCCAATTCTGGTGCTTGTGCCATCAGGCAGCACTGGGCCAATTTTCTCCCAACAGGTAATTTTTAGGAGCTCCCTGTATGCAACACAACAAAGGAAACAGCTATGGTTTAGACACGGGTGCTTCCCTGAGGAGGCTGTGTGTGTTTGGGGGTATACATGTGTATGGTCAGATGTGCATGTATGAGTTTGGTGCCTTTATGGCTCTGTGAGTAATTCCTTTGTGTATATGTGTCTGACATGCAGAAAATAAAGAACACAGAATAGAGTAAATATTATAAGACACGAAAGTAAGATACACTGGAGATACTCAGGGCAAAAGATTACCTTTCGGCAGAAAACCTTTATGAAAAATGTGGCATTTGAGATGGGCCATGAAGGTAAAATGTGGGCAATGTTAGATGGAAAGTGTTTAAGTTCACTGAGGGACAGGGAGGTTGTCTTTCTTTCTCATGCTCATTTTTTTTGTAAGCAATCACAGTAGAAAAAATATCACTGATGTTTTCATCAGAGATTGGGCTTCTAGGCCTGGCTCTGCTAACGACTAGAATCTCCCATCTTTAACAGGTCAGCAACCTCTGTGGTGCATTTTCCTAAACCTGTGAAATGAGGGGATAAAAAGGAATAGCCATTAATGTATGCTGGAATGTCTTGCTTTAGCAGATTATCTCCCTCAACAGCCTTCTGGTCTAATGTTTGCTGCATGTCAAGAGCCTAGTGATCACAGCAAGTGGTCACTATCACTATATCACTCAAAGTAGACGTTGAGCGATTTCTTCTTTCTCTTTCTAAATAGTGTTTCTCCCTTCTATTTCTTTTTATATCCTTCTCCAGACCCCCCTGACCCCACCCCACTTTCCAACTTCCTTTAAAAAAAAAAATTCTTCCTCCTGTCTTCCTCTTTTCCTACATCTCTCCTATCTCCATGAAGTAAAGGACTTGGCTTACTACTGATTCTTACAAATTCAGCTGAATGTATCCAATGATAGAAAGTTTATCTCTAATGTCCTCTAACCTGTATACCCCCATATGAGGGCCCCCAGGCATCCTGAATCAGCGGCTACCTTTGATTGCTCACCTGGAGCAGTCCCCAAAGTCAGGTTCTCCCCATTTAGTCTTAAAATTGTTTCTTTAGTGTTCTTTTTTCCTTGTATACCTATTACCTGAAAAGGCTTAATAATACCTGATTTATTATGATGCTTATTAAAATTTTTTGTTGTGAACTTTAACATATATACAGTGATAACTTTCAAAGTACAATTTCACAAGTAACTAGAGAGCAAATTTCAAAAAATGTCATGGCTCACAGTCCCACAACCTCAGCCATTTCCATTATTGTAAAATACAACATACACACAGAAAGGCGTCAACTCCCAGTGCACAACTGAACAAGCAGTTATATAAGCAATCACAAAAATTGTTATGGATTACAGTTCCACAGTCCCAGTCCCCTCCCCACTATGCAACAGAAGATACATACAGAAGGTTGAAGACCCCCAAGGCACAATTCAATGAGCAGCTAAGAACAAATCCCAAAGGATGTCACAGGCCACAGTTCCACTGTGTCACTTACCTACCTCTAGCCATTCCAACACCCCAGCATCCAAATATATATAATCATATAAAGTTTCAGTATTCATAGACCTTTGTTAAATCTTACCTTCTTTGTTGCTACCTCTTCCTCTCACTTAATCTCCTTCTCCATCTTCAGGGGTGTCTAGGCAGTGAGCACTTACTCACATTGAAAGGGGGAGTTGGGGAAGGGGGCTGCATCTTATTGTTCTTAAAGAGGCTATTGCCTCTGGGTTTTTGGACTTATCTAGTATAGGAACATTCTGGTGGATTTAAGTTTCTGAAAGGTAAAACTTAGTGAGTGAATCTTTCATAGAATCTCAGGTAGGGACCTAGGTATTTGGAGGCTACTTTTGGTAAGGGCATGGAGTGCTGTGGCCATTTCGGATGTCTAGCTGGAGACTGCATAAGAGAAACCTCCAGGATAGCCTCTCGACTCCATGTGGGATCTCTCAGCCACTGTGGCCTCAGCTTATTACCTTTCTTTTTTCCCCTTTTGGTCAAGTAGGCATTTTCAATCCCTCTCTGCCAGGGCCAGGCTCCTTCCTGGGAATCATGTACCACATCACTATAGAGATTCATTCCCCTGGGAGTCATGTCCCTTGGGGGAGGGGGGGAGGTTAATGAATTTATTTGCTGAGTTGGGCTTAGAGAGAGAGAGAGAGAGAGGCCATATCTGAGCAACAAAAGTGGTTTCCTGGAGGTGCCTCTTAGGCGTAATTATAGGAGGGCTCAGTCTCCCATTTACAACCCTGAATTTCACAAGAGCAAGCCTCAAGTCAAGGGCTTGATTTAAGAAGTGGGTTCCTAACTTCACTATATATATATATTCTATCCCAAGATGTGCCAGTTTGAATGTATTATGTCCCCCCAAACGCCATTATCTTTGATGTAATCTTGTGTGGGCAGATGTTATCAGTGTTGATTAGATTGTAATTCTTTGAGTGTTTCTGTGGAGATGTGCCCCACCCAGCTGTGGGTGATGACTCTGATTGGATAATTTCCATGGAGGTGTTGGCCCACCCATTCAGGGTGGGTCTGAATTAAATTACTGGAGCACTATATAAGATCAGACAGAAGGAGCAAGCTGCTACAGCCAAGAAGGACACTGAAGAATGTCCAGAAGCTGAGAGAGGAACTGCAGTTTGATGACAGCCGTTGGAAGCAGACTCTTGCTTCAGAGAAGCTGAAAGAGGACAAATATCTCAAGTGCAACTAAGAGCGACATTTTTGAGGAACTGCAGCCTAGAGAGGAACATCCTGGGAGAAAGCCATTTTGAAACCAGAACTTTGGAGCAGACGCCAGCCACGTGCCTTCCCAGCTAACAAAGGTTTTCTGGACACCATTGGCCATCCTCCAGTGAAGGTACCCTATTGCTGATGTGTTACCTTGGACAATTTATGGCCTTAAGACTGTAACTGTGTAACCAAATAAACCCCTTTTATAAAAGCCAATCCATCTCTGGTGTTTTGCATTCTGGCAGCATTAGCAAACTAGAATACAAGATAAACAGTCAGTTTCTTACATTATCTTCACTTAGCTATACAATCATCATCACTCTCAACTTTAAACAATTATCATAACATAACACATCCCAGAGCTCTTATCAGCTGCTAATTATTCATCCTTCGTATTAGTGTAGAGTTGGTAAGATATACCTATTAAATATAGTCTTTAATACATAATGGGTTGTTTTTCCATACCACTCTGTCATTAAACCAACAGAATCCCCAAAGCTTCAGTATTTTGTTATGATTCCTTTTCCCATTCTAAATAAGTTTTCCTTTAAAAATCCACTTTTTAATGAATACTTTTGTACTATTTTTATTAAAGAGGGTCCCATAATTGTATATCATCTCAGGCCCCTTAAAACCTGAATTTTCCTCTGAACAATATAAAAGGATTCCTGGTACTATTCCATGTATTATCTCTCTTCCCTTCCAGACAAAGTTTGTGAATTACAAAAAGATAATTTTTTTATAGCTTTTATCCCTAAGAATGACTTAAAGAGTGGGTACTTCTTGTACTATGTGGGGAGTAATTTTGCCCAGGTAGGGGTTTCTGGTGTCCCTCAAATGATACTATGGCCAAAGACTGCTAAATTTTACTCCAGGGCCCAAGAGGTTGCTAATACATGAATGAGGTGTTAAAAATAAAAGTTTTGAATAAGAGGCTTCAAATTATATTGCCTAATTTGAACTGCAAGTGATGATGAAAGGACAGGTGAGAAAGCTCTTAAGGTATTTTTTCCTACTTAATCAATGATCATGTTCTGGGTTTAAGTTTGCTTTACATTTTATGGGATCAGTATGTTAAAACTATGATGATTTTAGCTTATATAATTTACCCTTCTTATTCTAAAAAGAGAGAGCTGAGAGTCAAATTGGTCAAGTTACTAGGTTCTATTAAAAGCTCTTGGGGGGATCTAAGGCCAATATAGGGGTTTTTTGACCTTAAGTCCAGAGCTAAGTTTGATGTTACCCTTCTGAGGAATGTCAATCACACAGTTTAACAGTCCATGCATACCACATGCACTACATCAATCACTGACTGTCCACCATGGCTACTTGGCTTGTTTCAGCTATAATTTTCAATATCTTAATTCATATGCAGCTTGGCTTATGATTTCTTTTGTTGGGCAAGTTTTGATGCTGAAAAGAAAGGGAACCAGTCTTATAAGACACATAGCTGAGGAACAAAATATTGTGTATTTCTCTTAAGTCAAGGTAGTTCTTTGATGTTTTGGTTGCCAATGATATTAAACTGAATATCGCTCCTTCCTTCCCCATACCTGCCACCCTTAGTTTACTTGGTTGCCCTACTTTGGAATGATATGCCATTAGAAGATGATCCCAAATTACCCTAATTCCTAATAAACAGAAGCCTCCGAATTGAGAGCACATTACTTTCCTTCTATGTCTTCAAGGTTGTTGATTTTCTTATTTATTCCAATTATTTACAAAGAGCCAGGGTGCTTTTCCCTAAGTGGAATGCAATTTAGAGCAGCATTTCTACAAATGTGTTGTGGAACAGAGAGCCACTGACAGAGAAATCTGGAGAACTTGTTAATATTTCAAGTTATGGGGTCTAACCTCAAGCCTTTTGATACAGTCATTGAAGGTGGGACCATGAACTCTACATTTAATAGTTCTTCTGGGTGATTGAATATATGTTAAAGAAATACAAAGTTGGAACTGCATTGATTCTGACTTTTATCATGTTAATTGCCATTGTTATGTTGGAGAGCAGTAGACTAACATGCTTGAAAAGATGACATATATAGGGCTTATAAGTATATTGTAATCTTCGGTTACTTGCCATAACAGTAGAGCAAATAATATTCAACCTGTATGCACTGGAACTCCCACTAGAGCAGGTGTTTGTTCTTACTGGCTGCGGATCAGTTCTGATTGGTCAGGGTTCTGGTTTGCTAATGCTGCCGTTATGCAAAAATATCAGAAATGGATTAGCTTTTATACAGGGGGTTTATTTGGTTACAAAGTTACAGTCTGAAGGCCATGAAAATGTCCAAATGAAGGCATCAGTAATAGGGTACCTTCACCGAAGGAAGGACAATGGCATCCGGAAAAGCTCGGTTAGCTGGGAAGGCAAGTGGCTGGCATCTGCTGATACTAGGTTGTGTTCCAGCCCCACTCTAAGCTCCTGTGCATTCTTCAAAGTGTCTCTCTTGGCTGAGTCACCTCCTTCTGTCTTTGACATTTTTTATAGAACTCCAGTGATTCAATTAAGATCCACCCTGAATGGGTGGGGTAACACCTCCATGGAAATTATCTAATCAAAGAGCTTGCCCACAGTTGATTCAGTTACATCTCCATGGAAACACTCCATCAAAGGATTCCAACCTAATCAACATGAATACACCTGCTCCCACAAGACTGCATCAAAGAACATGGTGTTTTAGGGGACACAATACATTCAAACCAGTACTGGCATACATTCAAACTGACAATACATTCAAACTGATGACTGGCAACTAGGAATATTGAAGGAAAAGGAGAACTTCTTTAACTGGATTGTGACATTGGAATTGAAGTTGAAGATGTGGGGGTGAAGTAGTGATTCTCAGGTGGAAGGAACAGTGTTAGTAAAGGCATGGAAGTGAGATTGTATCTGGGAATTTTATCAGAATTTAATTGTATTATATCAAGTGTGAAAAGAGTAGTGAGAGAGAAATTGCAAAAAAAAAAGCTTGGGGTTAGAGGATAAATAATATCTAGTGATGTCACATTTTATTGCTCAGCTATTAAGATGCCTCAGCAATGGCTTGATAAATTTGCATGAGTGCTCATTTAGAAAAAGAGTTTCAACAATCAATAGGCATCTAATTTTTCTTTAGAGCTACCACTTGGTGTTACTATTATATATACTCACTTTTACCAGTGATTACATATTGGTAAATTAAACAAAGAGGGAATGTAATGAAGGTGTACCCAGGATAAGCATAAAAGTAAAGATCCTATAAGTATAGTTTTCACATTATATACTTTGCACATTAAAATGCATTGAAATCACTTATTGAAATATCCTGGGAATTTCTTTTATTTCATCAGAAAAATAAGAGGTATCAGAATTTCCTACATTATTTTTAATCTATAGGCAAGTTTTCAATGGATGCTTCATTTGTAATGATTTTTCTTATTCTTTTGAGGGATCTGAATATAAATATACAGTTATTGTGCTATGTAAGCCCTCTATTAGGAAATAAAAATTCAAATAAATAATAATGATAATGAATAATGATAATAATAATAATGATAAAAATGAGAGATAGAAGAAACACTACACAGTGATATTATACCTAGAGATATTGTGCCATGTATGAGGCATGTCACTGTACTCATCCTCTCAGGATATATTAGATATCAACCTATGATTCTTGGATAAATGAAGCAACTCCTGCTCTGACTTTTGAAATATTGAGCCAGTTACAGAACCCTTCTGTATCTGTTTTCTTATGTGTGAGAGGACTAATGTTTCTGTGCATTTAGAAATCTAGTGGTGTTAGAGAATATATATTGTACATCAGTATATGCCTCTTTACTTACTGTATTCAAAAAATATAATACTTATTATCTTTAGAAATTTGAAACATTAGGCAAAGTGTCTTGATGCCACCTTCTTTTAAATTCAATAGCTTCAATGTAACTAATGATTACACAAGTCCAGATTGATAGACGACATATTGCTTTCTCACCCCAACAAGTGTATATTACCCTGAAACAGTTTTTAAAGGTGAGTCAATGTTATCTAAATATAGCACTTGAAGGATCTCCTGACAACAGGAAATAAATGACTGTTTTATTTTCAAATAAATGCACCATTATGAGTATTATTTAAATAGGGAGATTGATAAGAACTAGAGGTTTATTATTAGGAGAAATGTTCCTCATCACTATATATATTCTGAAAATCAGAAAAGTCAAAAGATTTTTTTTCCTCCCTAAGCATAAAGAGCAAATTGATCAAGGGACTGCTGTGTACCGTAATTGCTTTCCTGATTACTGAAGTTCAAGGCTTATTTTCTTGTCACTGTGACTTAGGGAAATCCACCCATCTCTCTCTATCATCATAGAATGAGGCTTCAGTCTACGTATATCAATGACTTAGAACAAGATCTTATAAAAGAAAGCCTAAAGAATGCAATTATATATAATTTTTTCAAATAAACATATAAGCTCTCTGTAGCATTGAAAAAACAGGCTAGTTAAAGCAAACTTTGAAAATTTGATAACAAAGTAAAATATTTATTTGAATGAGAGAATGCTGAAGCTTTTTTTTAAGAAAATTAATATGTTTGCTATTCTCATACATTTCTTTTCACAAATAAAATTATAGAAACCTCCCTGTAAATGTATCTATATAACCTAACATGTATAGTTTTTAGAAGTCCATTATTTAAAATTCATATGGGTGAATTTTTTTTCTTAAGATTTCTTTGTACTTCCTGATATGTGTGTGTGATTGTGTGTGCGTGTGTCTATGTGTGCAGGAACAAGAGCTTTGTGAATATGAAAAAAATATAAGAAAATTTTAGTAGCTGTATATCTTTAGCTTTTATTAGATACCACCAAGAATCTAATGTGAAAATGTTTCAGAATAACAAACCAGGTTTTGAATGTACCAGGGTCTTCATTTTACAGCAAATAATTAATAGCTGAGTCACATTTTGGGGGAGAACTAGAGGGAATGGCCACAAACTCCGGTAGCTGAGGTTCCTAGAACTATTTGACTCCGTGACCCTACAGTCCCACAGTCTCAGTCTCCATGAAGTCAGGCCCTATTACAGACACTGTGTTTCTCTGGTAACTCTTTTTTTTTAATGTATCATATATTTCCTGAAAATAACAAGGCCTTATTTAGATTCACTTATTTGAGCCTCTGGTTACTTGCAAATACCTAAAAAACACTCACCCGCATTGCCTTTTATTTCTAAATTTTTATCCTTCTTCAGAGTAATGGTTCCCTCCAGAGAAGCTCCTCACCCATGGCTGTCTACCAATCCATACAGTAATCACAAAAAAAAATCAAAGGGACTTAAAATCTCCTGGAGGAATTAGTTCTGTCAGCTCAGTAGATCAGCTGTTTGGTTACATAACTCCGGGAGAAAACATGACAAATGAGTCACTTTAAACTATTGTTCAAAGTTTATTCGTACACTTCAATCTGCTCAGATTGTTTTCCCACTGCAGTCTCATTATTGAGAATATCAGCATCCCTGCTGTTAGCACTCACATCAGAGACACCAAACACTCCGGGCCCTGATTTGCTCTGAAAACAATTCACCACATATTTTATTTTGTAAACTCTTGCTGATTTCAAAGGCTGTATGGACAGCATGGTTCAAAAGATACATATTTCCAGAGGGGAGATATCAATTATCACAGCTCCATCACAGGGTTTTATGTGCATTAAAGACATTAGGTGGAAAGGGAGGAAATAAACATTGACTGAACACTTGCTTTAAGCCTGATACTATGTTAAGTGTATGCAAGTAAATTATTAACTAAATTTTTGAAAACACAGGAAGGTACATACACTATTTTACAAAAAGAGGAAGCTAATGACTGGAGAGGTTAAGTAACGTACTCAATATCACTGAGATGGTAAGTGACAGACAAGTTCAAACCTGGGGCTTATTAATTCTAAAGCCCATTTACCCTCACTGTTCTTTGTTGCTCCCTAGGAAATGTTCCTGTTGTTTGCAAAACAGAATGCATACAGCCATTTCCAGTTTCGAGGACAATTAAGCTTTACTTCAAACATTACTCTTTCAGGAAAAGTCTTTCCTAACTTTCCCTACCCCCAATCCCTGCCAGTGACTAAGGTGATCTCTACATACACCGATAGAAATACAGATATATATATATATAGATAGATAGATAGATAGATAGATAGATATAGATGGATAGAGATAGATGATAGGTTTTTTCATAGTACTGTGTTTCTGTTTTTGTAACACTAATCACAATTATAATCATTTGTTCAATGTGATCACACTTGTATTCCTTTTTTCACTATCTGTTTTCTTTTCTAATCTTTAAACTCAGTGAGGACAGGGACCATTGTTTTGTCCAGTTCATACCCTCAAACAGTACCTGGTACAGTATCAATGCTTCAGAACATATGATAACTAAATTAATGAAGGTACTTGTTATCCACTATGCAGAAGATGTGTCAAAGATGACACAGATGATGTAAATGTTTTATGTATTTTCAATGTATGTTCTTTTTCGTTTTGTAGAAAATTAAAGGTAATTTTTAATCTGGAACCAGATTTTATTTTAAAAATTATCAGGATATAGACAAATCAAAATTAAGAATATTTCATGAGTGGATAAATTGATAAAGTCTTTTCATTGCTCCATTTGCCAAGTTCTGTCAATTTGGTCTCTGACATCTTTCCAATCCATTCCTTTTCTTCTATTTTGACTGTTATTGCTTTATTTTACATTTCCTTTCAACAAGCTTATTAGATTTGTCAATGTGAAGATCCATGGTGACTTTTACAAGAATGGTAGTTATAAAAGTCTATTGGATTGGCTATAAGTGAAGAAAGGAGAGAAATTTGAAATAGAGTTTAGACAAGTCTTTAAAGAAGGTTTACTATAAAAGGGATCAGAGGAAAAAGATGGGAAATGGATGGAATATGGAATCAAGAATTTCAAGGTGGTAAATATTCTCATATGTTAATTGTTATTAAACTGGGGGAAATGATGTTGCAGTAGAGACAGAGGGTATTTCCAGAAGCAAACTTGAATTAGGTACAAGGGGATGGAGTCCAGTGTACAGAACTGTCAAAACAGTTCATCAATCACAGTAAGAGGTAAGGTAACACACAGGGATGCAGAATCAGGAAAGATGTTACATCTGGCACTGGAAAGATAAATCAAATCATAAATTTAGAGAAAAATTTAACTTCAGAAGTATGTGTTTTTCTCCATATATACATATATACAATTGCATTTGTACAGCCATTGAGTGAATGGGACAAGGGCTGAGGTTGGGGTAGGAGATTTGTGAGATGAGTCTAACACAATAGAGGGAGGGGATAGAGAGTTAATGGTTTACAGAAGAGAATGTTTATGAGTGAGTTCGTAATCTAAGCTGGAAAGACAGAAAATGAGGATGTGAGGAGCTGAAGAACTGTGTGAAAATTGCTAAACAGAATTTCTTGCACATAAAGGAGGTTGTAGGCAGAGAGTAGGTTTACTTGATGTTGAGATTTGAAGAAGGCAGAGTAATTTGTAATGAGAAGATTCAGGCTATTACCATAGGAGTAAGTGGTAAAGCACAGTGAATTACAAGCTAATGGAGATCAAAAACTGGGATGGCAGGGCATTAGATGGATCACTGATACAAATACAGATATTATTAAGACACTGATAGAATATCATCTTCAGTAAACTAGGAAGAATGACCCAAGAGCATGAAAGATTATTGCAATAAAGATGAACACAATTGCTAAACAAATATTCCATGGATCCTTTCTGTTTATTCACTAAAGTCCCAATTTTTTAGTTTTCCACTCAAAGACTTCAATGTTCTAGTCCTAAACTCTTTATTTCAATTTTACTTCTCACTAATCCTTTTTATGCAGCTAATATTCTAATTAACAAAAATGCTTGCTGCTTTCCAAATAGGTTTCATCTTAACTGATTTTGAGCCTTTGCCCATGGTAATGGTTCTTGCCTGAAAACTCCTGTGTACTACACACTAAAATTCAGTTTATTATAAGTTTTATTTCAAGTTGTATCTCATAAAAAAAAAGAAAGAAAGAAACACACCCCCTACACACTACACCCTCCCTCACACCAAAAAAAATAAAAATAAAAAAGAACAATGCTATTATTCCTTCAGCAAGAAATCTTATTTACTGCCTCTAGGTTATCATGGCTTTTATGTTTTAGGATACTAATCATATTCTGCCTTATATTACAATTTATATTCAGTTATTTGACTTATAAGTTATTTGACTTATTTTACCAGTCAAAACTATAATCATCAAATCTAAACTCTTATCTAGCTCAATCTTCTGATTTTCCTCTAGTATTTCTCTCTTTCTGATGTCCTCCTAACTTGTCCTTTTGAACGCCAAGGGGCTGTTATAAAAAAGCTCACTTTTTCGTTCAACCATTTCCTTAATTCCTCATTCCCCTTGCTTGTCAAAAAGACATCTGGCTTTCCTACTTTTCCCACATCATACCTATTTAGTGATTAGATTAGCCTTTATTAGTCAATGGATAAATAGGAGGGTGGCATATTGTCAACCTACTTACATCCAGTGGGCCAAACTATTCCTTTCTCCAAAAGGTCCTTAAAGACTACAGGTGAACAATGGAACCTGTTGGTTTGTCCTTCCTACTACTGACAGACTTATTTTCCTAAAAACAGATAGCAAGAAAGAACAGCAACAAAAACTTTTTTATGCTTATTGTCTGCTTAAAGGACTCTGCTAACACAATGATTTTGTTTGTTTTTAATTCCAACCCTCCATTCAAAGCCCTTCACAATTTGAACATTACCTCTCTCACCTGTCTTGTTACTTTTCTCCTCACAAATTTCACACTGTAGCCATGCAAAACTTTTTCCACTCCCCAACGGCAATATAACGAAGAAAATATCCAATCATTATATGGCGGCCTCTATCTGCCTGTTTCTCCTCTAAGTTTTTTAGATATATCAACTCTTCTAGTCCTCACAGCCCTTTGAATTAGGTCTCATTATTATCCCCCTTTATTTCCAAAGCAATCAAGACTCAGGTTAAAAAAGAAATCTCTAAACTCACATGGTTATTAAATGCTACAGACAGGATTTGAATTTAGAAAATCGGGCTCCAGAGTCCATGTTCTTCACCACAATGTTAAGTAACGAATGAATCGTATTCTGTGTGTTCTGGTGTAAATCAGTGCTTTGGAGCCAAAGACATTGTCAACAATGATTTGGCTTTTATTTAACCCACAAAATACCACCTAGCTCACAACAAGTGATCAACAGTAATAACATAGCTGTTCTGTGTTCTGGGTCCTAGAAGCAAGGAATCTTATAGTTAAGAAGAAAAAGAAAAAAAAAAAACAAAACAAAAAGCAAAAAAACACCTCGTCATCCTCCACAGGCCTCTTTCAAAGATGTACAGCTAGCCCCAGAAAAACACTTGAAGGGGGAGTTTTTCTTTGGCATCATCCACTTCTATATATTTTTCTTCCCTTGTTCCTCTGCATTTGCCATTCCCTCTGTCTAAAATGTAAGCACAGAATTGGGGCAATTGACAAACTCCTTTTTGTTCTTTAATTTTGCATGCAAATGTCACCTTTTCTGTGAAAAGCTCCTGATGGCCCTGATTAGTTAGGCTCCTGCCCTCTCTGTGCCCCTGACATATGACACCTCACTTTATGCTTCACAAACCGGTGATGTGACTGGTTAAAGACCACAATCCTGTCTATCTTCCCTACTAGACTGAGCTTTTTGAGGGTAAGACACGTCATCCTTCTTGAATCCCCAGCACCTAAGAGACTGTGTTAGATTCTTTAGGAGCATATTTTTTTCTAATCTTAATCTGAAAGGTAAATATTATTATCAATGTTAGACAAATCAAGAAACCAAGAGAGAGAGTAGATCAGATCGGTAAGAAGATGCAGAGCTGGGATTATAACCTAATTAAATCTGCCTCTGAAGCTCTTGGCTTGACCTCATTAATACATATAATGAATACATTTTTAAAGTGATATTCAAATTCCCTCCTGTTATCAACCTTCACAATCCTATCCTCTCTCTTCCCTTATAACTCAAACTCTTTTTCTCTCTGGGCAGCTGTCTCAGTAAGACGTTAAAAGCAAAAAGATATGATTCAACTAATATGCACCAAAGTTAAAATTAATAATCTCTAATTGTCTCTGTGGTATCTTATTTTTTAAAACATAATGCTTATTCATAAAAATGAATGTTTAATTGGTACAATTTTAGCCTGAGTAGTGTACATTTTACATGGGGGTGGGGGAAGGAGAGGTTTTGCACAGTGGTCTGTACATTTGGCCAGATTTGTATGAGAGTCCATTTCTGGGGTTAGAATCTCTGAGGATAGAACCTTATTAACTGTAACGTTCCTATTATTTTTACTTGTTTTCTTCCTTCATTTCTGAATTTCAAATTCTCTCAAAGTTCCTTTTGGTTAAACAAAAGCCAAAGGCAAAAGGATCTGTGGTAGTGATGGAAGAGAAGTAGAGCAGCTATTTATACATATGAATCATTTGCAAATTGGCCATCTGTAAGATTTGTACTACACGTATTTAATCATCACCACATTAGGATGACAGCAAAATATCTCTTTATGTTGACCTTTTTGTTTTTTAAATCAGTGAGTGATGAAAATATTCTTTAAGATTCTGGATTTGGCACATTTTTCAGTTTCTTTATATTTCATAACTAAAAAAAATTAAACTGACATTTTAAAAGAAAACCAAATTTTAAGGAAAAAAGTATTTAGTAATATTAAATAGTTCTACTAATTATTAAGAAAATTAGGCTATGTGATCTCCAGAGAGAGATTCTGACAGATAATCACCACACTATGTAGTACGCAACCTTACATTCTCTATAGATAAATTCTGTCATTCCCAAAGATCAGCATAACCCCAATTTTACTTATATGAGTTACTCCTTATACTCTAATTTCATAAGTTTGATGGATTCTCTTTTTTTTTGTCAAACTGAGAAAAAATTCTTCACATCTATTCTAGTGAAATTGCTAAGCAGCTTACACTGCTTCTGTGACAGGCATGATACTCATATTGAGCATCATCTCTAGCCATGTTCTTTAAATATGAAGTTGATCCAAGATCCTTGAGCATTGATTGAAAACAAGGGATGCAGCATGAGACAATGGAAAGAACACTCAGCTGTGAGTCAGGGCTCTATTTTAAGCTCTCCCACTATCTACAACCTCTGGGGAGTCTAGATTAAGCAAAGTTAACTGAGCACCATGGCCTAAAGGCTAGAACTATAAGCTTTGGAGTCAGACAAACATAGGTAAGAGGATGAGCTCATCATCTATTTTTAGCTGTATGATTTTGGACAGGCTACTTAACCCGCCTAAATCCCAGTTTCTTTAACTATAAAGGGAAGATAAGCTCAAAATGCTATTTTGTTGTGAGGACTAATGAGAGAATGTATGAAATGCTTTTAGTACACTGACTGGTACATAGGGAAAAGGTTAATCATTATTAAGTCTTCCACTTATGA
This sequence comes from Choloepus didactylus, assembly GCF_015220235.1. Lineage (NCBI taxonomy): Eukaryota > Metazoa > Chordata > Mammalia > Pilosa > Megalonychidae > Choloepus > Choloepus didactylus. The sequence continues at coordinate 115,555,064 of NC_051312.1, read as the reverse complement.
AGCTGATATATCTCCTCCACAGCATTGAAAGGCAAAGGTTATAAAATAGTAAGATGAATCAGTGAGTTTTAAAATATTTTGAATAATGGCAAGATTACATTGGTATAAGTGAATTGCCTCCCAGTATGTCTACTTTGAAGAACACAATACTCATTTCAATACACGAGTTTCAGTTCCCTTGTTAAAAAAAAAAAAAACATAGCTTGTTATTTTATAATGAATTGGCAAAATATTTCATTGGGGTGATCTGTGGAAGAAACACTTCTAAATATTACAAATTACTTTCCAGAATAAGAGGTTTTAGAATCCTTAATATCCTGGATATGATTCTTAGCACTGAATAATAAAAGTGATCACAAAATAATAAATTTAATATCCTTGCAGGATAAGGGAAAGCTTAAAATATCCAACATAGAGTTACTCAATTTTAAACAAATTAACTGAGACAAAATGTGAGAATTAGTTCAGGAGAAAAAAATGGAAGGAAATAATTTAAAATGATTCATAGGGAGCCTTGAGGTTATTTTTAAATACCTTACTGGAAGCTCAGAGAAAAACCAGGTAGATCATATTAATAATAGCAGTACAAGGCATGATAAGGAAAAATGGCAAACCAAGAAAAATGGGCACCCTATTAATACTGGAAAGATTGTATAAATAAAATAAAAACAGCAACCATCACATATGGCAATGATGTTTATGAAGAAATCTTTTCAAAAAAAGATTAATCTAGTTTCAATAACTATCTTATGAGGAGCTTTAAAATGATTAAATACATTTAAAATATTTCAAAGACAACTGACCAATTGCAGAATTACAAGGACCACTTGATAGTCACTATAAAGTCATGATAAAAAAGGAGAATCTAAGAGTCAAAAGATGCTTCTATTGTGCCTGAACAAAATACTATACTTAGAAGATTTGAACTTCCATTTATGAAGAAAAGCTATGTCAGCTATTTCATTAGAATGTTTTCTTACTGTGATAAAATAAAAATGTCAGAAGTACCGTTACCAAAGTGCACATAAAAATTTTCAGTGATGCTTATTAAAAATATATATCATTAATTTCCATTTTGGACATAATGAATTGGAATATCAGGGGCAAGATCCAGGAATCTGTATTTTTCACAAGGTGATCCCCAACAGGATTCTGTTGTAGCCTTTCCCCACACTTTGTTTGGAAAGCCTGTTGTGTTTAAAAGTGTGAACAGGTATGTAATATTAACCAAAACAAACACACTTGTCAAGTAATGATTAATGCAGGGGTTCTCAAATTGTACTGAATATATGAAGTATCTGGAACGTGACTGTGAAAAATGCAGATTTCCGGGATTTAGAGGGTGAGGACAACTTGAGTACAGATCACTGACTGCCTCTTTCTCCCTAACCTCTCTGAAGAAATTCCACCACCAGGATGGCCATGCTAATGCAGTCCAGATGGTGCATTTGAAGACCCAGGTCCTCCTGATGTTTCCAGGGAGAGAGGAGGCCTAGGACTTTGTTCTCTTGGGAAATTCCTGAAGGATTCAGCCTACAGAAGCTGATAAACACTCTTAGAGACACTCTACTGTCTATTAGCTGAGTGCTGTTCTGGGAGAGCCTGATGACTCACCGAACTGGAGAGGAAATGGTCTTGGGAAGTGAGAAAGAATTTGGACTGAATTATGCCTAGTCCACACAGTTAGGGGAGGAATGCTGCTACACATTCCCTGTGTCTCTACAGAGAGGTGCTTTTTTGGTGATTTGTTTACCACATATTTCTGGGGCTTAAAAATGCTGATTTCTAAACCCAGCTCTGGATATGACTGGGCACATCTTAATATGGCCCAATACTTCCATTTTTATAGGCACCCAAGATTATTCTGAGGCAAGTTTTGGGCTCATTCTACTAAATGCTGGCTTATTCGATATAATTTATATAATCAAAACAATAGTTCAAACAGCCCAATTATAAAATGGGCAAAAGACAAGAAAAGGTATTTTCTAAAGAGGAAATATAAATGGCCAAAAAAACACATGAAAAATATGTTCATCTTCACTAGCTATTAGGGAAATGCAAATCAAAACCACAATGAGATACTACCTCACACTGATAAGAATGGCTGCCATTAAACAAACAGAAAACAATAAATGCTGAAGGGAATGTGGAGAAATTGGAACTCTTTTTCATTGCAGGTGGGAATGGATAATGGTATAGCCGCAGTAGAAGACAGTTTGGCAGTTTCTCAGAAAACTAGATATTGAATTACCCTACAATCCAGCAATTCCACTTCTCGGTATATACCCAGAAGTGACATGAACAGACATTTGTACACCAATGTTCAGAGCAGCATTGTTTACAATTGCCAAGAGATGGAAATAATCCAAGTGTCCTTCAACAGATGAGTGGATAAATAAAATGTGATATATACATATGATGGAATACTATGCAGCAGTAAGAAGGAATGAGGTCCTGAAACATACGACAGCTTAGATGAACCTTGAAGATAAAATGTTGAGTGAAATAAGTCAGACAGAAAAAGAGAGGTATTGTATGTTACCACTTCTATAAACTTTCTGAACAATGTAAAATCAAGGTCTTATAGTAGAATATTGGGGACCTAGTGATAGACAGAAGCTGGTGAGGGGGAATGATAATCTAATATGTTCAGATGTGTTAATGATGGTGAATTCAAAGATGTGGGAATGGATACAGGAGATGATTGTTAATGGGATTGTAAGTATCAGAGCTGTGTTGAAGGTGAATAGGAATGAAAGGGGTTGTTTAAAGGCATGTTTCCCACAGATCAGCACCACAAATACAGATAGGTGCTTGCATGATATACTTCTAAGGTATGACGCTAGCACAGAGAGTTGAAAACAGAAAGTGATGAGGATTGTACAACTAAGTGAGGATAATGTGAGATATAGATGAATTATCGTGGACATAACATATGCTATGTGAACTTAGGAACCCCTTACTTTATAACTCAAGCCCTTGATCTTGAGGCTTGCTCAGGTGGAACTTATGGTTATAAAGGAGAGGCTAAGCCCACCTATAATTATGCCTAGGAGTCACCATCAGAGAAACTCATTTGTTACTCAAACGTGAACATTCTCTCTCTAAGCCTAACTCTGCAAATAAATCAATCACCGCCCACCCCCACCCTGATGTGGGACAGGACCCCCCAGATAAATGAGCCTTCCTGTCAATGTGGGACACAGATTCCAGAAATGAGACTGACCCTGGCATCAAGGGATTAAGAATGCCTTTTTGACCAAAAGGGGGAAAAGAAAGACAACAGAATAGGGTTTCAGTGGCTAAGAGAATTCAAATAGAGTCAAGAGGCTGTCCTGGAGGTTACTACTATGTAAGCTTCACCTAGATATGCCAAATGACTACAATATGATAAGCCGAAGTCAACAATAGTCCTGAAAACCTTAATGAATACCCAGACCCTTATCTGAGACTATAAAAGTTTCACTCACTTTTATTTTTCAGAAACATAAATCCTTCAGAGAACTTCTATGCCAGCTAAGTCCCAAAACCCAGAGGCAATAGCCTCTTCAAGAGTTTCAACCAGATGTGCCCCCTTTTCTCATAAAGTTGACATGCCTTATCAACATGAACAAGTTAGGGTGGTCACTGCTAGACATCCCTGAAGATCGATAAAGTGATTACACTAGAGGAAGGGACAGAAACAGAGAAGATGGAATTTAACAAAGTATTTTGAATACTGAATTTCTATATAATTTTCTTTTTCTTAGTTGCTAGGGTATTAGAATAGCTAGAAAGAAAAATTGAAATGACAGAACTGTAACCCAGAGCATCCTTTAAAATGTGTTCTATAGCTAATCATTATATTGTAATTTGAAAGCTATCACTTTTTTTGTATATATGTTATATTTCACAATAAGGAAATAACTGAAACTATGGTACTAGAATTCATAACAACTTTGGAAATTTCCTATATAACTACTTAAGTTATACTTTGAAAGACATTTTTTTTTGTATATATGTTACATTTCACAATAAGGAAAACTGAAACTATGGAACTGTAAGCCATAATATTTTTTGAAATTGGCTCTCTAACTACTTGTTAAATTGCACTTGGAAAGGTATCACTTCTATGTATATATGTTATATGCTACAATAAAAAAAGAGAATAAAATCCAAAGTATACATATGATATGACAAATTTCATTCCTGTTTACTGTAACTTGCTGTTTGAGCTTAGGGAATTCACTCAGAATTGGAGCTAGGAGTTAAGAACACAGAGAACAGGAACAAAAGCAATGGAATCAGAAAATTCTGAAGCAGTTTGGAAGGGAGAATGAAGGCTACCGATGGCATATCAAAGCTCCTCCCAAGGCTACCACACAAATCCCATTTCACTTCTATCAAAACATCAATTCTAGATAGAGGAGTATGAATTCACACAGTAAGTGACAATAAACACCACAGTAAACAGCACTAGTCTAGGGAAGTATTTCCTAACTACAATGACTCACACACTAGTGAAATGCAGTGGGAAGAGTGTCATAAACACTGTGCTAGTAGCTAACTTTAACTAAAGCTTACCACGTAGCAGGTATTCTTTTAAGTGCTTTGCATGTATTAACGTATTTAATGCACAACATGTGAGACAATGTTATCTCCTTGCTATCCCCCTGTCAGATAAATAAACTGAAGCACAGACAGGTGAAGTTATCTTATTGAAGGTTAAATATGTGGTAAATCAAACCCAAGTTTGTGACTGATAACCTAGACAAAATTAATGATAATAGATTCAAGTATGAATCTCTGCAATGATGTGGCTCTCATGAATTTGCTTTTCTGTAGGCTTTCCTGATTGGTGGGAAAGGAGGCAGTGACAACCAATTTTCTAGCATTATACCTGCAGCTTCTCTTCTCTGCTACCACCTAAAATGTAGCAATACTTTGCAGAGTGAGTTTTGAATAGGAATGCTGTTCATCTTATGTGAATTGTAGAAAAATGTTGTTTGAAGGCACTGATCAGGGCAAACGGTAAGAGTGCTGATATTAGGAATGGAAAGAAGGGGATGGATGAGAATGACATTGCAGATGTGGAATTCACAGGGCTTGCTGAACCTACTGAATATGTGAGCATGGGATTAGGATACTAGGTAACCCAGAACTACTTATATTGAATGAGTAGGAGAAAGGTGAGGTCAATAGCAACACGAATGTCAGCTAGTGAAGTTAGTTTATAGGAATATTCTAAATTGGAAACCAAGAAATGGAAGTGCCCACTAAAGAAAAGTATTAATAAATATAGATGAGGATTAGAAGTACAATCTTAAAGGAACATCTACATTTAGGAATAAAACCTCCTTAAATCCTTTTGGGAACAAAGCCAAATGTAAACAAATAAGAAAAACAGGTAGATCGATACACAGAAAGATAGATAAATTGACTGATTTAGAGGGTACATTGGGAAGACACACTGAAAGGTACAGATGAAAGAGTTCGAGAAAGTATACTACCAAGTAAGTAAAACAAAAGAAAATAACAGGTTTAAACATGGTCTACAAAGAGGTCAAGAATGATGAAGGCTGAGAAAAAGCTGATACTTTTGATTAGCAGATACCTGACTAACTTTGAGAGGTGCGTTGAGGCTCAACAAGGTACCGCAGATTAATAAATGGAGAGATAAAGTGTAGGAGTGAAGACAGTGAGGGTAGTCTCTCAAGAAGTTTGAAAGTAGAAAAGGAAGTCAGATTTACATAACTGAAAATGCATTTTCCACTTTTCCAAAAACAACTCAAAGTTCAAATTGTTTTTTATATTAATAATGATATAGTCACCGTAAAATGCCACTCATCAAAAATTTGCATCCTTTAGGATTTTATTTTCTGAATTACAAATGACAGGTTTCCATGCAAGAAAACAGGAAGGGAGATGGGGGGAATAAGTTAGATATCTAGGAAGCAAATTTATTTCTAAGCACTTACTAAATAATTCTTCAATGTATCTAAGAGTTAATGAAATGATGCACATTATTTTTCTTGAAAAATTTTCTTATCTTCATGGACAGAACTTAAATTGTTTTTATAAGTATATTCTAGCAGAAATTGAATTCTATGAAATGACTGATTGTCAAGGACATCTGAGCAAATTAGAAATTCATTTTATTCAGAAACTATCCAATGGCTTCTTGATATTTTAATTTAATTTGTTTCATATCAATATGAGCTTTCCATAGAGACACAAAGCAAAATAAATAAAAGATTAATAAAAACCAAATAAATTTCTACTTTTCTGTAGAGTTCGACATAAAGCCTTAATATTATTCAGCTTCCTTAGCATAAGTATATCAGAATGCTTCAATAGGAGGGCTCTTGTCACAAGTTTTCCAAGTCTTCTTGAAACTATCCATAAAATGAAAATTCTGAACCAAGTTCAGAAGAAAAAGTCTCCTGGGCTCAAGGTAAGACATATGGTACCCCAAAAGTAGCACTTAGAGGAAAAAATGAAAAAGTTAAGACTATCCAAGGCCATTCTAATTATGATATTCCACTGTGATAAGCAGACTAAGTCAATCATGAAATGAGAGTGATCTTGCTACATCTCATTGTTGACATCAAACCAAATCTTAGGGATTGGAAAGAGAGATCCATTCTGACGGTGCTTTGTATGGGGCAAAGCAAAGAGAGAGGATTGGGGTGGAATGTGGGTACATTTAAATTCATGTTATTACGGATTCAGTGGTGCTGGTATTAGGTGCTGGATTACTAGTGGAGTATAGTTTAATACCAGCACTCCAGGATGGGTGGGGGAGCCTTGATATGTAGCCTTGCTGCTTTCCATGTTGCAAATACTCCCACTATGGCTGATTTCAAGCTACCAACATGGAAAAAAATGTACACCATCAATTTTTGCAAGCAGGAACAAGTCAGTTCCAACATACCACTAGAAAAACATGACCATTTCACAAGAGAAGAAAAAATTAACCCCATATTTCTGTTTGGTCTTTGTGGTAGTTTCATATGGCTGCTAAACAAATTATCACAGATTTGGTGGTTTAAAACTAAATTCATAGTCTCATAGTTCTGGAAGTCAGAAGTCTGAAAATCAGTCTCATGGGGTTGAAATCGAAGTTTCAGTAGGGCTGCCCTCCCTCTGGAGGCCCTAGGGGAGGATGCATTTCCTTGCCTTTTCCAGCTCCTATACCCACATTCCTTAGTTCATGGCCCCTTCCTTCATCTTTGAAGCACATTACTTTAATCACCACTTCCATCATCTCCTCTTCTGTAATCATATCTCCCTCTGCCTCCATTTTATAAGGACACTTACAATCACATTTAGGGCCCACCTAGATAATCCAAGATAATCTCTTCACCTCAAGGTCCTTAATTTAATCACATCTGCAAAGTCCCTTTACCATATCAGGTTAACATTCACAGGTGCTTGCAAATAGGATGGGGACATATTAGGGGGCCATTGTTCAGTCTTCCACAGTCTTCTCGGACATATCATATTTATATTTTTATATTACTCTTAGGATCTCTATTGTTCAGTAGTAAATTAAAGGGGTTGATTCATGGATTATGTAACTAGGTAATTCTGTGCATAATTTCCTTGTAGACAAAATTTTTGCCTGAAAAATAAACATTCCCAAATAAATACGTAAGAATATACATACAGTTTCAGCTGATGACTTTGCCTTGTGATTCACTTTTAAAAGAGGTTGTTTTAGTTTCCTAGGCTGCTCAAATCAAATACCATGAAATGAGTCAAGTTAAACAATGTGAATTTATTTGCTCACTGTTCTGAGGCTGGAAAATGTCCAAATCAAGGCATCACCAAGGCAATCGTCAAAGAGATGCTTTCCTTCCAAAGACCAGCAGCCATGATCCTTGGCTCCTCTGTCACATGGCAAGGCACATGGCAGTGTCTCCTGGTCTCTCCCTTCTCTTTCTGGTTTCACTGATTTCAGCTTCTTGCTTCCATGAGTCACACTCAGTCTCTCTCTCTCTTCATTCTGTTTATAAAGGACTCCAATAATAGGATTAAGACCCATCCTGATTGAGGTGGCCACACCTTAACTCAAGTAGCCTCATGAAAAGTTCCTGTTTACAATGGGTTCTCACCCACAGGGATGGATAAAATTTAAGAATATGTTTTTCTGGGAACATGTTTTCTGTACATGTTCAAACCACCACAGAGGTCATCACTGAACACTGATGTTCATAGTGGCATTAATCAAAATTGTTAAAAGATGGAAGCAACTGATGAACGGATAAACAAAATGTGGTATATACATAAAATGGAGTATTGCTCAGCTGTAAAAAAGAATGAAGTTCTGATATATGTGACAACATGGATGAAATCTGAAAATATCATGTTGCCTGAAATAAGCCAGACACAAAAGTACAAATATTATATGATCTCACTGATATGAAATAATCAGAAAAAGCAAACTTATAGAGTCAGAATCTAGATGATAGGTTACCAGGAGATTTGGGAATAGGGAATGGGAAGTTAAGGATTAAAATGTACAGGGTTCCTATTTGGAACAATGGACATGTTTTGGTAATAGATGGTGGTGATGGTAGCACATTGTGAACATAATTGACAGCACTGAAATATATATCTGAACGTGGTTAAAAGGGGACATGTTAGTTTGTATACATGGCAACAGAATAAAAATTAAAATAAAAATCCATTGAACTGCACTACACAGTGAACCCTAAGTTAAACCACAGATATAGTTAATAATACAATTATAAAAATGTGTTTTCATCAATTGCAAAAATGTTCTACACCAATTCAAGGTGTTAATAATAAAGTGGTATATGCGAAACCTGTATTTTATGCATGATTGTTCTGTAAACCCACAACTTCTCTAAGAAAGGGGGAAAAAATCATATGAGAAAAAAAATTTGATTTGTGTGACCCCAGGGGCTGGCAAGTTCAAATTCTGTTGATCTAGCCAGAATTTCGAAACTCCAATGCAAGTGATGTTGAAGTCTTCATCCTGAATCCTCCAGGGTAAACTGGCTGGCTGGAAATTTCAGCAAGGCTTAATGCTGAATTTGAGACAGAAATTTTTCGTATAACCTCTGAATTCCTCAATTCTGGCTTCTAAGACATCCAACAATTGGAAGAGACTCCTCACATTGCTGAGAGCAATCTCCTTTGTAGAAAGCAGACACAGTCAACTGTTTATTGTTGTAATCAACTGATTATAAATGCAAATCCCATCTACAAAATACCCTCATAGTAAAAATCAGGCCAGTGCTTGACTAAACAGCTGGACACCACAACCTAGCCAAGTTAGCACATGAAATCAACCATCATAGGGAGGAATGGGGAATAACTGCTTAGTATGTACAAGGTTTCTGTTTGCGGTGATGAAAAAGTTTTAGTAATGGATGGTGGTGATGGTAACAAGATATTGGGAATGTAAGTTATACCAGTGAATTGTGCACATAAAATAGATTTAAAAAGAGGGTATTTTTGAATTATGTATATGTTATCACAATAAATAGAGGAGGGGGGAGTGTCAGGGTGAGACTTCCCACCAGACCAAACAGATTATCTATCTCTGTAGCCTTCCGTTTCCCTGCAACCTCTGCTGTGACAATGATGAATCCTCTAGAATGGCCAATCTTTCTGCACATGGTCTGAGTCTCACTTTCTCCAGAAGTTACTTAAATTATTCCTCTCTGTACTGTCCTATCCAACACCAGAGATGAGAAGAGGCTAAAACCCATTTTTTGTTCTATTTTCAACACTATAACACTATGGGGGCTACTACAGCCCCAGGGAAGGGGGCTAGAGAATTCTGCTTCAGTAGGAGGGGGTTCTTGTAGGGGAAGATCTCTTCCTGATTGGAAAAAGGCATTAGCAATCTTGTCCCCTACATAGTGCCTTGTAGAAAGATGTACACAGCTTTGTTAAATCTTCCCAGAGAACTGAACCTATCATTAGAATGCAGTGATCCTCTCTATCATCAGAAATGCCTTTAATGTCTTAAAGTCTATCTTGTATAATATTAGTATAACAATCTCAACTTCCTTTTGGTTAATATTTGCTTGGTATATATTTTTCCAGCCTTTCACTTTAATACTTGGACAGCTTTTAGAGCAGTGCCTAATATGTAGTAATTAAACATAGGCGTTGCTAAAAAAAAAGTTTTTAAAAAATTTTTCAGGATTAGGCTGGGAACTCAAACAAAAGAACAAAATTACCATACATAGAAGACAGAGATAGTGAGCTTCTCAAGGGAGACTAGAAGCAACAGGTTTAGGGGAGAGAGGCAGAGGTGTGTGTTGAGGGAGACACATGGCAACTTATTTAGGAATGAAAGCTTGACAAAGGAAAAATTTGGTTTAAGGGGGTGCTCAATAGATGTTGCTGCATTATGTGGAATGCAAGCACCACATTCATCTGCCTCCAAACCATTAGCAAAAATCTTTATTTCTCATGTTTTTGGAGTTAGATTTGTTTTGTTTTTAATGCACTAATATGTAACATGAGGTATGCATGATATATATGGCCATATCAGGTTCTGTGGAGGATAGTTGCAGACAGAATCTATTTGTCAGTATTTAGTGTAACATCTTCCTTCTTACTAGATTGCCGACTACATGGGCAGGTGTTATACTGATTTTGCCTTTGGTTATATCACCTGGACCTAACAAAATACCTGGCACATAGTAGGTGTGCAGTGCATATTTGTGAATGCATGAGAATATTACTCCGCCATGGCAGTGTCAGGAGATGAAAATCAGATATCATTCATGCACTTCAAATGTCAAATTTCACCATTGCTTTATAATAGCATAGCCTAAAAGTATTTCATGGTATGAGCCCTTACTCCTTTCCACTCTCATCTCTTTGTCTTCCCATTGGATAGTTATCCAAACAGCCAATCGTTTTAGTTATACCACACCAAGTTATACCCAATTGCATAATGCTCTCTCTAGTCTATGATCCTGAACTTAATGGGTCCTCAAGTCTCACTTCTTTACTTCACCTAATGCCAAATTTTCTTCAGAGCTTAACTCAGACATCACCCCCACCAGGAAGTGTTCTCTGATGTGTCATCTGGGTTAGGTGGGCCTTTTAGGGATTACCATAACAACACATGACTATTTATCTATCTTAGCAAGACACTGTAATTATTTTTGTCACTAACTTGTGAGCTACTCAAAAACTGTACATCTATATCTGTTCTATCACAGAACCTACCTTGTAACAGAAGTGAAATATTTACTAAATGAGTAAATTACAGTCTAAATGTATAAAAACATCCTCAATATAAGGGTATTTGATTTTTGAATTTTATATAAATATTAAAATCTAGTTCCTCTTTGTAGGCAAATGTGCTAAGGTTATGAAAATTATCTACATTATCTATGTTTCAGAAATGAGACCGTGGCCAGATTTGTATCCCTGACACTGCAACAGGAATCTCATCTGTGCAGATTGCTACCAGATTCACACATTTGTGACTGAGGGAACTCGGAAATGAAGGGAAGTTAAACTCCTGTGGTGCCATCCTCAGGGAAGGGGAGGAGGAAGCCTGAGGATATATCCTGCAAGGACACATTTCTGAGTGCATTTCATAAGGTTCTGCTCCTGTGACATCAAGCTTCAGCTACCTGTTGAAGTAGTCTTTATGGCAATATAACACCCCTTTTCACTCTTTCAGGGCCGTAAACTCTACAAGCAAATTTTGACTCAGGCTTTGCTTTAGGGGAAGCCAAGCTGAGACAATACATTTTTCAATAGAAAGTATATTAAATAAAATTTTGCTTGTACTTGAAAGGAAAAATTTTGCTTATGCATATCGACTCTATTATTTTTAGAAAGGGCTACACTGTTTTTAGAGAAATGTAGAAGCACACTGTTCTTCAAATGATTTTTACAGCTGACTCTATGGTCATAGCAGATTAAAGAGTTTTTATATTCAAACCCGCAGAGGTGTTTGTTAAGTTTGTAGAAACATCCGTTATAATGCCTGTCTCGGTACTGAGGTTTGAAAACCCAGCAAGAATCTCAGCTGACCATGGTGCAATAAATAGATTCATCTACAATCATACTGTATTTTTATTTCTAGAATAAGTGTTTAATATGTGCCACCTACAAGGGGAAATTCTCAGGAATATGTTCTTATGAACATACTTTTCAATTTATATTTTCTTGGGAGAGATAACAATGATATGAAAGCAGTTCCTGTCTTAAAAATGATTCCATTCTCATCTATGCCTTCCTTTGAGTGCTTTTTTAAAGCTCCCTGTTTTTTTTCTCACATTATCCTGATACGACCTCTTTACTCAGTGAGCTCAGTGATTTTTCATGGTAGCCATTAACTTGGAATTGAATTCAAATGTTAAGTCTGAGAAGCTAGGAGGTTGATGTGGGTTCCCACTGATGATGTGTTTGTATAACCATTTCCCTTCTGACTGGAGGCATGGCTGGATGGGGTGTGTTGAATGTCAGGCCCTGCCGTTACCTGACAGCAGAGGGCTGGTTGTCAGGCTCCAGGTATCCAAACGCCAGAACGAGAAGGCTTTGCTTTATGGTGCCCCCATTCACATTAAAAACGCTAGCTTTTTATAGAAAGTTTATTCAAATTATTAAGAGATGAGTCCTTTGGTCCTTTTGTATAGGAGTAGGGAAGAGATTCTGACATGCCAGTGAAATAGTTGTCCCTCATACAGACCTTCAGTCCCCTGTTGCTAGGGCTCATTTCTTACCTCCACCTATAGCTAACTCTGGCTTCAGAGCTTCTTCAGAATTCCACTGGGCACCTGGTCTTCAACTCTCTCCAAAGAACCCTTAAACTTTACTCCAAGTTTCAGTTTTCTCTACCTTTTTAATCCTTTAACCCACATCCTTTTTTATTCTTCCAAAAATATATCAAAGTTGAGTGATATTTTTACTGATGCCCTTCTTCACCTTCAACATTTGCATATCTTGATAAGGATATCTTCTCGTAGGGTCTCAGAAGGGAGACAGGTAACAAACACATATTCGATTCCATCTTCTTGAACATCCAGTCCACTCCTCCTTGTTGAAACACTCATTGCCCTTGGCTTCTTTGACACTGCACTCTATTGTTTTTCCATTTATCACTCTCGTTTCTCCTTTTCATTATTTTTAGTAGGCTTATTATTTACCATCCCAATGAAATTTACATTTTTCAATGCTTAGTCCTAAGCACACTTTTCTTCACGTTTTATACTCTCTTTATGGGCCATCTTAACCACCCCAGTGGTTTTAATTACCATGTACCTTCTGATGATTCATGTTTATATCTCAATACTGTTACTCAAACTATTATTTTTATAGAAGAATTTTAAAAGAAATTACAACCAAATTGTACCATAATTTTATTAATCTTATTTTTGTTAGTTATTTTCAATTCGAAGTTTTCCCGTATCCTGAAAAACACATCCAAGTAACTGATGTAGACATATCTGGAAAAAGGCTTAAAACCAGGAACATTACAGTATTGAACAATAATTACATAGTAATAATTTGTAAATATCTATTGATTTGCTACTTTTAAGATCAGCATGTGGGAAAGTATACAGGATTTGGTTGTATTTATAGGTGAGAATGCCAAGCAAATATAGCGGACAAAAGAAGGACATCAAAGGGATGTAGAAAGATAGAGGAAATAGCAGGGACAAAATATCTTCATCTTATGAAACAGGAAGTCAATGATTATTTTTAAAAGTTAAAAGAACAACAGAGATTTGAGGACATTAGAAGACTTAGAAAGGGAGGCATCAAAAGAAATTAAAACAAAAGCATAAAAAAGAGGAGGATAGGAGAAAAGAAGAAAATGTCTACTTATAATAGGAATCAACACTTGTCTAAACCTGATTAACCAAGAAGCACAGATATTTTATAGCATTATATAAGAACTACATAAAGAAATAAAATGAGATGAAGTTAAAAAGTTGACTTTAGGGTGTGGGATTTCATGGGAGGGAAGGGTGAATGAAAGTATTTTTCCCATCAGTATTTACATACTATTAGATTCATTTCATATGGATGTATTCCTCTGATTAAAAATTAAAATTAACACACACACATACACAAAGAAAAAAAAAAACACCAAAGAGACAATAACTTTAGATAATTTATAGAAAGAACTGTTAGTTTTCTAACTTCGCTGCTAAAATCCTAAATAAGACTGTCACTGAATCATTTAATTGAAATTTAGTACATGTTTCCCACCTGTTTATATATTTTTAACTTAAATGTTAACTTAAAAATAACAGGTACATTTAACCAATCTGTATTTTATTTCAAGAGTCCTTCACATAGAACTGCTCAAATAAACATTTGCTGAAGAAAATAGATGTTTATAAAAGAAAATAAGTTATTAATGTCAAATGCTGCAATGAATTCAATTAATACAATGACTAATAAACATTTACTACTTTAGTGGTGTCACATTGATTATAAGAGGAATGATGACTAATAGTATAATGATCTGAAAAAGTCAGAGGGAATAAAAAACGATGGTCCAGGATGGAGCCATTGGTTCTAACAGGAGGAAAGTGAGTATCTATTGAAATAGGATGGGGGAAAAATAGTGTGGGAAGAATAGCAGATAGGACTGAATTCTCTTAGGGACAAAATGAGGGAGCTTCAGTTAGATAGCTTATACGTTTTTTGTGAAGTGGTGGTTATGGGGTAGACCAGTTTAAGGAAAGCAGAGAAGTTTCAAACAACCTTTGGGAGAGTTGCAGAGTAACTTTCCATAGAAATTCAGTGGGATTGAGTGACAATAATCCATTTGACAGGGGCGTCATGAGTACTGTTGGTGTAACTTTCTCCAGCAGCTTTCAAATTCCCAAGGTAGTCACAAAGTAAGGGGATAGTTGAGTTCGTTGAGGATTGGGGTTTTGTTATACAAGAGCAACATAATACAGAGGAGCAAGGGAGTTTAAATAAGGGCAAAAGATTATTCTTGAAAAGTTTGTCCATGAAAGATAGAATGCAAAGTTAGGTGATAAATCTGAGTCACAAAATGAAAGAAGTACAAGAAACTGCTACACATGAGTACTGACTTTTTTTTTTTTTTATATTATATCACTTAATACTCACAACCAATTTTTTGGATTTGACTTACACATGCGCTACTCTCCCTTGTGATAGTGCAATGTGGGGAGGAGTTCTATTATATGAAAAGAAGGCATGAGGCTTCCTAAAACTAAGGCACCATCCAAAGGTAAGATATTACATAAAGGAACAGTGTAATAGAACTAACTACTGACTAGGAGCAAAATGTTATGATTTTCAGACCAGGATGTTTTACATTCTTAGGAAATTAATAAGAAAATGCCCAGACATTTTATTTAATGGTTTATGGAGAATCACCTCAAATACAAGCTTATAATGAAATTGTAAAATGCATATTTGTTTTCCATTTTTTTCTCACCTCATAGACATTTCTTACATAATCTTCAAGTTGGAATAATATTCACACTCATAGCTTCACCTATAGTGTGGGATATACAATAATGACTCTAATCTCTTCCTCCAGCCCAGTCCTCTGAGTATTAGCCATACGTATCCAAATGCCTACCACATATTCCCACAGGGATTTACCAGGGACATTCTATCTCATCATATACAAAACTGAATTCCTTGTGTTCACCTACACCTCATTCTATTCATTCTCCTGTATTTTCTCTCCTGGTGAAGAGAACTGTCACCCTTTCAACAAAATATGCCAAATTCTTGAAATTGTTTTATATGCTAGCTGCCTCCTCCAAAGTCCCAGATTTAAGTAACCATCAAACCCTGGTAATTCTACCTCCTTTAGATTCCAGTCATGCTTCCTATTCTCCAACGCTTTGTCCCCTCATCATTTTTTTGGCTGGGTAAATTCAAAAGCCTCAGAATTGGTCTCCCCACCTCCATTCTTGTTTCCCGCCAATTCCTCTATGTCATTACTTAGCTGTGTGACTTTGGCAGGTCACTTGATCTCTCTAATACTGGTTTCCTCACCTTTAAAATGGATATGACATTTGTACTCTCTACCTCATAGATGTTTTTACTGTAATACATATAAACTATGAACTCTAAATACATAAAATGAGAAGCCAAGAAGTAAGCCAAAAACCCGATTTAGATTCTGACTATGCATGACAAACATATATTCTATTAACAAGCATATGATACATAATTTTTTTTAAACTTCACAATCAGTCAAGATTCTCAAGCTCACTTCTTAATAATGCCTTCATTGATTTTATTGCATGACAGAGCAAGCCACATATCATATATCAACTGTAATATAGCACTTGACTTCCTTAATGCAATGCCTAACTCTAAATGTCTATAATTACAAATGAGGTGTTTAAATTTGAAGATATTTTAGATAGATGACAATATCTATAATTACAGAATCATCACTTCTACCTGAAATGCACTTAAAAGTTAAAGTTCCAAATGCTTCTATTATTGGAAAAGTAATAATAACATTTAAAGCTATACCATGAAGTATTAAAAGCTGAACATTAGATTTGAAGGCAGTTAAAATAAAAATGTAATGAAAAGTGAACCCATAAATGCTTGCAATTCATACACATTTGCTATATAGAGCCACTAAAGAGCAAGGAACAGAACTGTGGAGTCTTTATTACAGTTCTGCTTTACAGGTTCTTTCTCCCATTTTGCTATTAGAATAGCATTATGCTGAATATTTCTCATCCATGGATCAACAGCTTCCTAAATCAAAATTTTTATTCTAAGGTATGCATACTCTCAGACTAAAAATGTAGACTTTCCAAATATGGCAACTGCCTTTTGATTTTATTTGTACAGTTCAAATGCTTAGAAAAACACCAATATATATTTAATTTTACACATTTGGTGTGTCTGGCCATTTTAACTTGGACCATGCAACTTACCGTCATTCCGTAGTGTGAGCGGCGTTGGAGGACTAAGTACTCGAGCATTTGTCACTGTGTTTTTCACCAGGCATATATAGCTGCCAACGTCTGATGTTTGGACTTTAGAAATATAAAGGTTGCCTGTCTCCTGGGAAATGAAGCGCCGGCTGTCTTCCGCCACGAAGGAAGGGAACTCGTTAAACACCCAGCTATAGATGATCTCTGAAAATATACAAAATTCAGTTGTTGAAAGATTTCAGATTATTTCAGTGACACACAGAGCTCAAACAACAAAGCCTTTACTAAATGTTAGACATACTGTAAGACCACACAACTATGTAATTCAGTATTTTGTATTAAAAGATAACATTGCAAGGGCTGTGATTCTTAATGATTACAGGAAGATGTGAAATATTTCTTAGGTCTACTTAGCCTTTATTCATTCTCAATTCTAATGTGTACTAGATGCTTGGCAATACAATAACACCAAACATAAAAAGATGAGAGAGGGGATTCTCCATTCTCGAATGTCTAATGAGGAAGATTTATCTAAAACTATGAAACTATGTGGAATAAGGAGATAGAGATATATATCCTCTATTTTAACTAAGGCATGGCAGTGGGGCACTTAAGCAATTGTGTCAGTTAGTGAAAACTTCCTGAAGTAGGAAACACCTGAGCTCCATTTATTTATTCATTTATCCAAGAAATATTAAGAAATTTTGGTTGAAGGTTATTATAATCCAGGCAATGTTCTAATTTAAAAAAAAAAGAAAGAAAAGAAAGAAAGAAAAAAAAGATGAGTGCTTTCATGTCATGGACCTTTCATTCTTTGGGAAGAAACAGAGAATTACAGAAACAAATAAGTATATGCCAAGCAGTGATAAATTCCATGAGGAAAATTAAAGCATGAATGTGACAGGGGTGAGGGGAGTATACAGATTTACATTTTCAAAGATCTCTGTGACTGCTGGATAGGGATAAGAAAGTAAGAGTACAGAGGAATAGTGGGAAGCAGGGTGAGTAATGCCCACTAACCTAGGGAGCTATTTTCAAAACAGTCATGAGAGCTGCACTGAACATTCTAAGGAACAGAGTGGTAAGAGAAGCAGTTAGAGAGGTTGAAGATGAATCCAGATTATCAAAGACTGACCAACATGTGTGTATGTTATATTAAGGAGTTCGGGCTCCATCCTATATGTGGTGTGGTACTGCTGAAGGCTTTTCAGCAAGGGGTTCACACAGTCAGATATGTATGTAAGTAGGTTATCTGGTGATGTGCAGAGGCTGGGCAAGGCTGGGCAAGGGATGAGATCAATGTTGCACACTGTAGATGAGAGTTGAAGAAATGTGAATCAGAATCACGATCATAACGATGAAAAGGATATTGATACAAGGTATGTATCGAAGGTAAGAGAAAAGGAGAGGCAAATAATTCAGGAATACCACTGCATCTCCCTTGGTTGATTGGTATAGCATAAGAACTTCAGATGGAAAAAAAAAAAAATACATAGTTTACGGAACGAGGTAATTGGCTCAAATTGAGTTTGAGGTATGTGATCTCCAGGTGAGGAGGTCCGGCAGGCGGCACTATAAATGTCTGTGGCCAGGAAAAGAAATCTGCCATGAAGGTGAAGTCTGGGAGTTGGCATTATAAGGGTAAAACTGAATCCATAAAAGTAGATGTGATTAAGAGGCAGAGTAGATACAGTGAGAAGATAGTTCTCTGGGAAGCACAAACATCTAAATAAGGATAAGGGAAAAGATATAAAGAGTGAGACAGAGGAAACTGTTGGAGAGATTCAAGAGGAATAAAGAAAGTGCAGTAAGATAGAAGCCAAGGGGCTCAATTATTTCCAGAAGGCTAAATAATGTCAAATAAGGCAAAAAGCCTGACACAAGTGGCAATTAGAAAATCAAGGGATAGCAAACTTCATTATTGGGATGAGGATGGAAGCCAGATTTAATTGAGTTCATGGAAGATGAAGTAGAGGGAATGAGTGCAGGCCAGTGACATTCAAATCTCCTTAGATATTAGAATTACCTATGCTATGGTTGAAAATACAGATTCTAGATATCCGCTTCCCCAGAGTTACGGATTTAGTAGGACAAGTCATCTGAGTGTTTAAACAGCTCAACAGGTGGTTGTAGTGAACAGTATGGCTTGGAAAGCTTGGTTTCAGGCTTTCCTCATTTATAAAGACCTAGCAGAAGTTGTTAAAAATAAGTTCTTGGCTCTTGTTCTATTCTTTACAAATGGGAGGCCCAGCATTTGGTCAGCTTTTCTGGGTGCTCCAGCAGAGGCTTGAAGATTATTCACCAATATGAAGAGTCAATTTTATTAATTTCAAAACTTTATATAGGGATTAATCAACATTGAATAGAAACCCCCCAAATCCATGATCATTTCTATTTAATTTTTTATCTTAATTGAATCTAAAACCAACATAATGTGTCCAGTAAAAGTAAACCATTAATTTTCACAAATTTCTGTTGAAGATGTTGTCATAGGCTAACTCCTGACCAGGATGGACCAGAAACACTTTCACAGACATCAGCTTAGGCAGGTGTATCCAATGAGAGCACCTGATGAAGATCACAGCTGTGATTCCTTCTATCCAACTCCTCTTCATCCCCAGGTGTACGTCACCAAGTTTACTTCTACTTGTGATTACGTTCTCTGAGACTTCCATAGACAGTCCTAACTTGGCTACTTAGAAATGGCTTAAATTGAACATGTATTCAACCTTTTCGTGGGTCAGTTTTTTTCATTCATAAAATGGGAATGATATTAACTACTTCACATGGCTTCAAATGAGACTATAGGTAAGAACTTAACACATAATTAGTGTTAATAAAACGTGGAAAATTCTGAGATTTCCCTCCCCCTTCCCACAATTATGAAATTAGAAGTTCCTTCTCTATTGCTCTATTTAAATATAAAGAAAACAGGTAAAAAGATGAAAAACAACTTTGGAAGAATTATAGATGCTTAAATATTATGTGATCTGTTTTCCACTGAGAATTTCAATGATGAGTCGAACACTGATTCTAAGCAAGATTTAGCCAATTTTTATTACGTTTAGGGTATATGTTATAGTTCTAGCATATGACTGAGAATTTTGATATGTGATATTAATATATTCCATTACATTATACATACACAATAACAAACACTTTCAAATCTTTTAACAAATGTTTTACAAAACACACAATATTTTAAATTTACAATTATTCACTTGGCAGTTTTTAGTCTGCTTGATTTTTTTTTTTTAAGGAAATGTGAGATTTATTAAACTCCTTCATTTCAATTCCATTTCATCATTCATATTTGAAATCCTATCTTCTAAAAATTTTTATTGTGGTAAAATAGGTATAATGAAAAATTAGCCATTTTAACCATTTTAAGTGCATAATTCAGCAGCATTAATTACATTTACATAGTTGCTCAACCATCACCACTGTCTATTTCCAAAACTTTTTCATCATAGTCTGCTTGATATTAATATATATATTAAGAATTCAGTAATAACCTCCATGCAGTTTTATTCAAAGGAAGCTAATAGATAACAATTGAAATGCTTCAGTATTCAGTAATACTACTCATACTATTCACTATACTCTAAATTCAAGGACTGCATTTAACAACATGAATCCTAAATCCTAACTGTTATAATGGCAGTTTCATTTGTGGTTCACACAGCAGTCACAGAGATTTTAATATTTTTGCCATTCTTTTAGAGCAGAATCTTTTGAAGTTTTCTCAATTTTTTGTTTTGTATTGCTTGAAATTATACAGAAAAGAAAGTAATAATTAAATTATAGGCTATGATTCATTCAAATATTTCTGTTACGCTGGTAATATTTGTTGAATTATTGTTCTGTAAAACACTTTCAGAATAAGAAAAAGTTATATATACAAAACTGGCATTTTTCCCCCAGTTTTTACTGATAAATGAGTACTAGGGGACTCAAAATGCTTATTTAGATCTTTAAGTTTTCAGTTTCACATAGAAAAGCATTTCATAATTCCAAAAGGGATAGAAAGTAGAAATGGTAACAAAATAGAAAAGCTGCCAACATGAGTTTGGCTGGATTTTCCACCAATGCCAAAAATGAAAATATTGAACTGATCTAAATATCTTTACTTTTAAGACCAATGTTTAGTTTTTCCTTTAAAGCTTCTCCATTCTGTATTAGCATTTATTTAGTGTCTGTTTCAAACTTCGCATTACTATCAAACAACAAGCAGACCGACTATATTTTTAGTACAATGTCAGTCTGAGGATGATAAAATGATTCATGAGGATAGTAAAATGTAGTTCACTCTGCTGTCATCACCCTTGGTTTCATATACCACTCTGCTCCATACAACTGTGCCTCGCCCTCAGAAATAATTTAATACATGCTAACTTATTAAGTATTAACTTTTATTAATAATTTAAAAAGCATATTGAGAGACTAGTTGGTCAACTGCAATTTTTACATTTTCTAAAATTCCCCTTTAGTAATATGTTTAGCTAAGACAAAAATGTTTTAGAAGTTCTTGGTATGACTCTTCAGTGAATACCCCTCTTTTCGTCAGGAATGACTAGTTTCCGAGATATCCTCCTTATCCTAGGCTGTGGAAGCCTCCACAGAGAAGGCTTTTGCATTTGTCTGTATAGCAAGAGACCCTCTTAAGACCCACCCACCTGTGATCAATTTTTATGTTAAATTCCACTAGTGTGTTCTTTATGCTATGTGGTAAAATATATTTGGCCTACAAACCCACGTGCTGTGTATGTTTGAGGTTTTGGTTTCTCACGGGAGATTTTTTTTACTTCCCTCCTTAGCCAATGGAGTCATTCTAGTTCACTGTGAGTGGAGACCACTGGGGGCTTATCTTAATGCAAAAATTGCTGTGCCAACTCCTCCTTTCAAGCAGGTTCAAAGACTCATCCTTTGTCCTAGCATGAACATTCAATCTCAGGCTCCTGGACTTTTGGGTCTATTTCCATAACTTATGATCAATCCACCTTACTGCCAAGATCTCAACAGAATTAACAGTAGGAACTATGCTCTAGATTTTACCTCCTATTTATTTGTAACAACTGTGGATTTCCTCTATTTTCTTGTAATCTCAGCTCTATACTGAAATTTTCTTTGCTTTATTTTACTCACCATTTCTAAATTTTAGTGGTGAGAAAGGTTCCAGGATGGT
Source organism: Choloepus didactylus (assembly GCF_015220235.1). Classification (NCBI taxonomy): domain Eukaryota; kingdom Metazoa; phylum Chordata; class Mammalia; order Pilosa; family Megalonychidae; genus Choloepus; species Choloepus didactylus. The sequence goes on along the minus strand of NC_051312.1, from coordinate 115,532,987 downwards.
TCTATCTATTACCCAAATTTAATGTCTGAGTTTTATGGCTTTGTGCATTGCAGACTTTCAATACAATTGCTTTAATTGATTCGGTGTCGCAAAACAGTACTATCTTCTCTTTGCTGCCTTGAAAAATAAGATGATTACTTAAATAATATATTTTATATCAATAGGGTATAAAAATGAAAGTACTAATACAGGCAATGAGGCTCATTTTTCATAACAGCAGTGTCGTTAGTTAAAAAGGTATGAGAAAGGGGACTACAACTGCATATTGGGTTCCCTGTAGTCCTTGAAAACAATTTCAATGAGTAATCTCTATGAAATTCATTTCAACATTAATATAACTACAAGTTAGGAAATAACTACTGTTCTTTCTAATAATGTGTGCACACATCAGAAGCTTTGGGTCCAAGGCTTTGGAGACAACAAAATGGATATAGCATTTGAAACTTTCACTGACCCAATTAATGATGCAGATTTCCCAGGGAGTCCATTTTCTTTACCCCTGGCAGTAATAAAAATGAAAAATCTAAAAATCAGAAGCTTCTCTATTTTTATGAAATGCTCAATTTCATGGTTTATGGTAAAATTTTTCATTGACACTTAAATGGGCTGTGATTACCAAAATTCCTGATCTTACTGTTTTCTGGTTATTACTGTAATGTGAGATTTAATGTTATATCTGTCAAATAACTATAATTTTTCATTATAAGAATATAACCTTTTAATTTTTTCAAATATTTTAAGTTTTATATTTCCAATTTAATATAATTTGGATTTATTTTTAGTGAATTCTTCTTAGTAGTGTACATGTCATAAGCATTTTAGTATTTACTAATGATATTTTCACAATTCCACTATCCATTGTATTTATTCCCCTACTTTTTTGATGAACTAATTGAAGATATTTGAATAAGGAGACTTTAACATACTGACAGAAGCAATATGGCTTTAAAAATTGGCACACAATTATTTTCTTTTTAGAACTCATAGCTGATGCTACCATTTTGGATTTTTTTTAATTAATGACATCACAAAGGAAAATTGTAAATAATTATCTTATTAATTGTCCATTACTACTGAGTATAAAGGGATTCTATGTGAAATTAGTAGAAAATGTCTTTTTTATATTGCTTATTTCTTACCTTCGTAATGATAGACAATGATACTATTAGCCAGCTATATCAAGTACTCTTGAAAAGTCAGAAACTAAATCGTCCTTCTTCCCCACTATATCCTTAGAAACCAACAAGATGTCTGGTATATCATTACTCAATAAATATTTGATAAGGAAAAGAACAGTTAGGTTAAAATACATACACACACACCCCTATCTAAACTTTAAGAACAAATGAATTTATTCATATGTTAAGCTTCACTGCAAATTTTTGAAGATCTATTATGGTCTTTTATTGACCTTGAAAACAGCAGTTAAAGACTGTTTGCAGTTGGGATAAATATAGACACAGAAATATGTAGGCAATTTTAAGAATCTGTAATGCACTGTCAATGAGCAAGTTAAGAGAAAAGGTCATTTTTACAAAGTTACTATGAAGTATATTTGTGATATACTCTTTTGGGTAAGCCGGATGGAAATCTTGGAGGTAGAAGGAACATCAACCTTTCTTCCAGGTTAATAGTCCCTATAGATGGTCAGTCATAGAGTCTCTGCTTGAGACCCTTTGGTGAACATGTTCACTGTTGAAGAAGCTGATTTAGGCAGCTCTAGCTTTTAGAGGGATCACATATAAAGATCACATTTTTGTTTTGGGCTGCTAGATTTGGGATGGGGGCTGAGATCAAGGCAAGCAGGCACAAATCAACAAGTACTTAGTGATATATTAGGATATGCGAAGCATTTTTTTTAAGGTACTATGGGGATATTAGGTAGGGTTGGGAAAGGAGCTAACTTGAGTATTTACTATGTATCAGATGCTCTACACACCTTTTTTCTCTCTTACTTCTCTCTCACCCACATTACAAGGCAGCTTTCTGAATAAGATCATGGCCTTTGGAATTACAAAGACCAGGGTTTCAGAGATGGCTGCCTGACACATGAGCTATGTGACTTTTGGGAAAACTAACTTCATTAAAGTCTTCGTCTTTTTGTCTGTAAAATAGTTAGTGGAGGAAACTATATATAACATGTAAAGTTAGCACTCTAGAATTAAATGTCATTATTATCATTTTAATAATTTTCTTCAATATCATCTTCCTCAACATCAAAGTTTAAGGCTCAGACAGGAGAAGGGACCAGTGCACAACTATGGCTAATAAGTGTCAAAGGAGAAATTCAATTCATCTGACTCACTATATTTTATTTTTATATTTTATTGTCTCAATTATTGTATTCTAATCTTTTTGAACCTCAGTTTCAGTCATCATAAAATGGATAGTAATGTCTATGTTACATGGTTGTGCTGAGGATTATATGAGTCACTTGAATGACAGTATTCAACACGCAGCGACAGCTCAATAAGGTTAGCTATTTTTGCTCAAGATAAATGACCTAGTATAATGCTGGATTTGGTACAATGTAGATTGACGTTGTACCTGTTGCAATTAGATTTAATTTCTGCAAGCGTCAAAAGTCTCACCTATAAAACACAACCAGAGGCAAGGATCCAATAGAACAAAGCTGACTGACCGACACTTGGTTAGTGCCAAAAAAAATCAAGATATTTTTAAAGGTGTTGTGAAGAATTCAAGAGAAGAACACCTGTCATATGCTTTAAAAATGAAATTAATACAGAGGCTGCATTATTATATTAAGTTTCAGTTATCTTGGTTGAACAAAACAAAATACTACTTCTTTTTTAAAGTTTTTGAGGCATATATTTTCATTATGCTTGTTACCTAAAGTCAGAAGAAGCAGAGTTCTGCTTCAAAATTATAATGTATCACCAAACAAAATAACATTTTACGTGCATACAATTCAAAACACCTTCAGCAAAACAGAAGATAAAGAAAGATTATTTATAATAGAAACAGTAGTGAACAGGCATTCTCTCATGATCCACAAATCAAACATCTCTGAGCTAGAGAACTCCAAGTTCTGTAGTTCAAGCAATTCCACCAGCTGGGTGGGTAACAGTAAATTTGTATTTTCTCTATGGAGAGCTTCACACTATGGAGGACTTTGTATCCCAGGAGCCCTGTGCCTGGATATAAAGGTCACTGCTAACAGTTTTCAAAATGCAGCCTAAATTTCTTGCTTTGCTAAGCGGCTTTAAAGTTATTTTTATTGAATCATAAACTCCATCAGGTCAAGGACCAGTGTGCAGTCATAATGTGCAACAGGAGTGGTACAAGTTCAACTTAGGATCTGAACTTTGCATTGAAAGAATCCACAGTTGGCTTCATACAGTTCATTGTTAAAGCCCACAGATCTCAGCTCTTAAAACTACAGAATATTTGTGTCCTAGAATCTTCCCAGGGATAATGACCTTGATTTGATGTTCAAAACTATTATGAAGAGCTTTGTTTAAAGAAAAGATATTCATGGGGAATTACTGGAACACTGCATACCCCATCCATTATATAAGACCAAGTTAATCTATAATTTTACTCCTGGATTAAATCAGGACATTAGAGGGCTCCATAGAAACAAAAACAGCAATAATAAAACAGTGAACACTGCATAGAGGCAACCATAAAATAGCAGCACAGTGTGTCCGAAATGCAAGTATTCCACAGGAGTGAAAGCAAAGCTACTGCATGATTACAAACACTTACATATATTCCTGAATTTCTCTTGCATTAGGATTTACAGAGTTTCCCAAATATTTAACCATGAGAACACAGATTTTAATTGACCAGAATTTTCTGTAATAAACAAATCCATAAGATGATAGTGCTTGATGAGTAAGAAGGATTAACCCGGGATAATATACCACAGGGAGGAAAATGGAAATCTTGGTTAGCCAAATAAAGTTTTCAGGTTTTCCTGGTTTATTTAGTAAAATATGACTTTAGTCCAAAGGATATTTGTATATAACTAAAATTATTAAACTTAAATTTAATTCTGAATTAAAAGCAAAAAATTCGTACGGTAAAGATTCAAAGCAGTCAACATTTTTTGTTGACAATGTGAATTTCTTTAAATGTCTTTACTTCTTAAATTTCATGCCAATTTCATGGTATAAACTTGAAGATTTATTGCAGGAAAAAAATTAACAGAAATAATTGAATTTTACAAATTAATCCCGTTTAGGTAGGTGAGTCACAAACAACAAAATCCTCTAGACTTGTTATTTGCCTAAATTTTACATGTTAAAAATGGAGCTTTGGTTGCCTATGGGTTACATTTATCATATAAGTGCAGTCAAGAATCTTCAGGTAAGATAAATTATTATAACAAGATTCCCTGCCCCTCAACTTCTTGAACTCAAAGTAATTTTTCATAAATATTCTTTGTGATTTCGCAGCTTAACTAATGCTCATTAATCCTTCATGCAAATCTTTAATGAAGGTAATTTATTTGTCACATTTCCATGCACCACATAGAAATACTGGATACCGCCTATTTATCAAGGGGCACTGAAATGGCTTATTTCCTACTCTGGGGGTTTGTCCTAATGGCTTACTTGATTCAGAAAAAAAAAAACCCTAATCATAAAACACATATTTATCTCTGTTGATATGTAATAAATAAATCTTCAAATAGCAATAAATCTTCAAATAGCATTAAATTTTGGCTAGACGTCTTTTTAGTTGAGTTCTCTGAAAAAATTACAAAAGTTGGTATGAGTCATAACAAAAATGGTATATGAACTATTTATAATTCATTCTAATTTTGCAAGGAAATTCTTAAAGTTTTTAAAATTTTTACAATTATGTTTATATCTTAGTAGCCAAGTGGTTTATTTAAAAAAGTAATCAAGTTATCAAAATATACTGATGAAAGATATTATGATGGAATCCAGTATTAATTAATAGAAGGTTTTGAGCAACCAAATAAACATAAAAAAGAATGTCTTTAAATAAATGGATATATTTAAAGTAATTGCGTTGCCATTATTTTGAACACAATAATTATTGCCTATCAGAGATGTGTAGCATGCACATACTACAGAAATAAAAGGTTTGAATCGAGCCCCATGTCAATAATTTTCCATTTCCCCTCTTTTTCTTTTTATTTATTTACCCAGAAGTTTTTCAGACTTCAGTTTCCTAAACTGATTTCCCTCAGTCAGTTCTCATACTATATTAATCTCTAACACTTTTTTTAATTCCAGGACACAGAAGGGATTTACTTGTTAACAGCCAAACTTGCTTCAGATTTCTTTGTTGAGTATCGATTGCTCAGATGTGTTTTGTGTATTCTCCACAAGTGTGGGTTTTTTACCCTGAGCTTCTGCTCCCAGTTTGTTGGTTAATGAGTAATTCTGGTGATTGACTCAGCGGTCTTTTCCAGAATCACAAGACTTCTAGGAATCTGCTAGCTAAAATGAAAATCCTATCATTTTCTTGGAACATAGGAGAGTTAACAATATTACAGTGTTAGAAATAGGGGAATTGTATATCTGTAGGAATTACTGCAGATTTCTAGAATAAAAACCAGTTATTAAATGGCTACATTTATGTAAGAACCACCAATTTAGGAGCTGACTATTAAAGGTGAAAATAAGGGATTCCGATATATAAGAATCACCTGAAGAAACTGTGACTACATACAAACTGCCTAAATGGAGATCAAGGATATCAGAACACATCATATCAGAGAATGGACAGAGTGGGAAGATAGGTTTTTTTCTTCAGTGCTGTTACTTATCCTTATTTGTAGAGGAAGAAAAAGCTTAAAACACCAGTGGTACTAACATGATTAATATCATAGTAGAGTGAAATGAAAATGAGTATTAACTGTGCAACCTTCTGCCACACAGGACTCAACTAAATGAGCACATGCATGGGGATAAGGTAATGTAGCCCTATGGGGAAAACATGAACTTTATATCAATGCAAAATTGTGTTTGAATCTTTGCACCATCACCTAGCCACTTTAGAGTCTTCAGTAGTTACTTAACCTCTTCAGGTCCATTTCCTCTCTGTAAAATGAGAATAAAACCTGTCTCATAGAATTGTGTGAAAATTTTCAGGCAAAATGTTAAAATAACAGGAATATAGTAAGTACTTAAAATGGCCATTATTATCTAAAATACTAATAAATATGTATATATTTCCATGCATGCATGTACATATTTTTTTTAGCTATTCTTACCCTCCATGCATAATCAACATAGTAGTCACTCTGAAAAGCCTCATACAACATTGCCTCATTTAAAAATACATTGATGCATAAGAGAGGTGTTTCACTTTGCATGCCAGTAATATATCCAAATGCTATTCATTCTTGATAGGGGGATTTCCAGAACTATATGCTCCTATAATGTTATATACCTCCACTAAAGTGCGTTCTCACCTTCCTTCTGCCCCGTTATATGCCTGGACACAAGCCAAGTGTATGTGTTATCTTCTGGAAGACTTCAGGAGCCTCTTTAACTTACAATTAACCTTTCTTTTTTGAAATTCTATAGCACATATTATTACCTTCTGTCCTGTTATACTTGTGACAGCACCAGTTTGTGCCAGTTTGCCCAGCAAGATTATTAATAGTGCCTGCTTTCACTCTCAAAAAATGTTCTGGTTCGTATAATAAATAAATAACACGGTCTCCCTCATCATCTATTCCTCTGGCATTGACCACACCCCCATTGTTCTGTTTCCTCTGAGGATATATTATCTTCCTCATCAGATTACAAAGTCATCTAGAGTAGGGACTGTCATATGCTTACTGTACAAATGTGCCATCCATTTTATAAACTAAATTTATTTAGATTAACCTTTAGAACTTTAAAAAGAATGTCATTTTATCACTAAAAATAGTTGGGGATATCTTGACTTGCTCTAAAGTATCATTGTGTGTCATGACTCTAGTTTAAGGCAGTTTCCAACTCACTATAGTGTTCAGAAAGCAGTTTTTAAGTCAGTTTCTGACGATGAATGCAGTGTTCTGTTGCTTCACCATTAGCTAAATAAAATATTTTCTTCTTCAGTTTCTTCCTGCATGATGCCGTCCCTGGTTTTCTCTTTAATTTCAACTACTGTTATTCTTCAATCTACCACAGCCACACTGACTTTCTTGCTGTTACCTATTCAAGTTAGGACATGTGAATTAATTTTTCCCTTAACTTGAAACACTCTTCTCCCAGATCCTTGTATGGCTCACTACTTCACTTTTTTTTCATGTCTCTCCTCAAATAACTACTCTGGGAGATAATCTACCCTGGTCACCCTCCCCAAAACAGCACTATCAATATTCTGTGAACGTATACTTTAAACAAACAAATGCTTCATAATGGTTGCCTTCTGCACTGAAGCATGTTTCTTTAAGACAGGAACCTTGTCTATTTTGTTCAGCACCATAACCCTCATATCGTGAAAAGGGACAGGAACACAATAAATAATTTTTGAATGAATAAGAGAGAATAAATACAGACACTGAAAATGTTTCCTACTATATGTCAGAACAGGTGTTTTGAAAATTACGATATTGTATAAATTTCTTATCTGTAAAATAATAGATGAAATACTTAAAATGGTTTATCTGGAAGCTTTTCCAGACCCCTGGGAATGTATGTGTAATGTTCTATATGTAGATATGGTATAATGATATGCATCTTGAACAAATACCAATATTTTAGCCACATGGGTGGATTTTATAGGGCTTTAGGGCAATTAGAATGGCATAAAGCAAACAGAATTTACATAAGCAACAATATGTTCATTAGTTGCTTTCACAAATGTTGCTTTCACAAACACTGAAGAGGAAGAGAAAATGAAAGAATCTGAAATGATGAATTAGGAGACTCTATAAACACAAGTCTAAGTTCTATTTAATTCTAGAATACTGACTGACTTAAAGTTTGTGGTGAGTAGTTGTTAATAGAAACCATGTCATCCTTGTTTGGGATTCATTATTTCTTTCGCTATCAGACCGACATTTGGGGATTTTGCTGCCTTGTACCATTTTTGCATTATTACTTTTAATTATAAATGCATCCTTGCATTATTACTTTTAACTCATCCTGAGCATTTACTTTAATTACAAAGAAATGTCATCAAAATGGATGTTTTAATCTTTCTTGGGGAAAGGCATGTACTTTCCAGTGGTGGATCTTTGCTGTAGAGTGGCAACAACACAGCACTGATTTTATTAACCCTCTAATGAAGTCTTCATATAGGATTGCCACAATTTTAAAACACACTATGTTAGCTGCGCTTCACATATGAACACTCTCTCCTACACCAGTATTTCCAACAATGGTTCCATAAGAGGGAAAAATGGAAATGCATATGCCGAAGGTGACCAAGGAGAGATTAATAATGTTGACACTGCTGTAATAGTTGCCCAAATGAATACTTTAAGATTAGATAGTATAGTAGTATCTTTATGAGAACACTAGGGTGCTTGCCTATATGGGACCATTCGAATTTTAATAGCAACTCTGAAATGCCATACTCCTCTTTGCTCATCTATGCCTTTCTTATCTAATTTTACTTTAGTCAAACAGTTGTTCATTAGTTGGTTCAATATTTTCATTTCTGAGAGTACTCACCAGTAACACTGTTATTTAGAGGATCCAAAAGCTAAAGAGTACAAATTGTGTGTTTAGTGTTGACATAAAATATTATCTTAATGAAGTCAACTTCCTATTATCTGCGTCAAGGTTTTCCAACCTTGACATTATTGAAAATTTTGGCTGGATAATTCTTTGTTGTAGGGGGCTCTCCTGTGCTTTGTAGGATGTTTAGCAATATCCCTGGCCTCTACCCACTAGATGCTAGTAGCACGTCCTCCTATTCCCCACTGGTGACAACCAAAAATGTCTCCAGATATTGCTAAATGTTCCCTGGGAAGAAAATCACCCCTGATTGAGAATCACCAATATAGATTACCTGGAAATATTATATTCTGGTTAACCAACTGTTTAAGTTATTTGGTGACCATTATATTTCTTTATATTTCATTTTAAATATAAATATATAGATGAAGTCTAGCTGCTTAATTTCACTTTTCATTTTATTTTTAAGGGCAGGGTAGTATAATTCTTTCATGATTTTAGTTCCACAACATGCACAATACAGTCAATACAGTTTGCTGAATTAAATTGAACTAGGAGTTACTCATATTCATGGCAGAGAACTATAACAAACATTATCTGGCTTTGATTGAACAAATCAAAATATATCTTAATATTTTGATAGTGTTACATATCATATTCTCCCTATGAATATTCAAGTAATTAAAAACATTGTCAAAGATTGGGTTGAAAATATATGGACACAATGCCACAACGCAGATACTCTCCTGTTGTTTTTGTCTTTCTCATATAGAGTTCAGATACTTGAGCCTTTCAATGGGTTGATTCTGGATAAATAATTTATCTTACAACCATATTTTACCTATTTGAAAGTAAAGTAACAATATCTGAAAAAATTCATTTACTTTGTCTTTTTCGCAATCATTTTGAAGTTACTCTTTTCTCATTTTTTTAAAGACCAAAATATGTAATTCCATAGATTTTTTTGCTGTTGTATTAAAAATAAAGCCCATGTAAATTAACTCAAGATAGTGGAAATAAAATGAAAATTTATAGTTGATGTAGTATATGTGGAAGAAACGACGTGCACAAGTATTTAAGACACTTGAGGTCTGAGCTAAACAAGAAGATATTGGTTTCTGATATTGTTTGAGAAACTTTCAGATTATTAACTCACCATTTTAAGGTATTTAATGACATGACTTATAAGAATCCACATTATTTGCATATTTTTAGAATATTGGACCTAGCCTAGAAACACTGGATGGTGGGTAGAGCAGTTTGGTATAATATAATTTACTCTGGGCAAAGCTACACAATGCTCAGTGTTTGCAAAGAGTAATAAACCAAAAAAACTCAAAATCTAGAGAATAACACCAACTAGATACTAACTCAGATACAAAACAGACCATTAAATGCTTTCAGTCAGTTTTCTAGGTTTTAATTCTTCAAAACCTGCATTCATCACTTAATAGGTATATAATCTTGGGCAAGTTACTGAATGTTCTGAGTCTTTTTTGCCCTGTTTTGAAAGTGGAGACATGCTTTCCTTCATATTAGTGTGTAAAGATTAAATAGCGATGACATAAGTAAAATACATAGTTTGATTCCTGGTACTTAGCAAGCATTAACTAAATGGAACTATGTTAAAAGTTTCAGATTATCCTTTAAATAAAGAAGATTTTTGAAACAGAACTAATCTATATATGAAGACAAAAACTGCAAGGTTATCTTAACTCAACTGGCAGTGAATTAATAAACTATTTTTTCCCATCTGACTTGGCTTAAAATAATTGAAGGCTATTACTAGGTTCTATCACTTCCTACCTTGGTTTCCCAAGGAGATACAAAATCCTATAGCTCCAAGGAATAAAATCTCTTAATGTCACATAGTAATTGTTTTAGTACCTGTAATACATTAAGCACTTACTATGTGGCAAGAATTTTGCTAACCATTCTCTGTTATTTGTATTAATATGACTGGTTATCTCAATTTTATAGACTTGAAACTAAGCATGGATAACATGAGCTTTTCTCCCATATAACACAGAGAGGAAGTGGCATGGGTAGATTGCAATCAGAATCCTAGGAAGTAAAAGTGAAGATTTTCCTGATACATGGAGCCATTGACCTACGTGCCCACAGATTTGGAAACTGCAAGTTTTAGCCCAGATCAAACCCTTTCTCCCGTGAAATCATACAAAACCAGAATTCTTTTGAATTTCTTTTTTTTTTTTTCATTTCAGCCATTTTATTTCATGGCATGTTAATTAAATCTGTTTCCCAGATGAAAGAAGCTGGGAGGCTTGGGGTCTGCAGGAAATGTCCCCCTGTGTAACTAAACCCCAGTCTGTTGATTTCTTTTGGTGCATCCCTTTCTTCAAAAGAACATACAATATTTATTTTTGAAATTTTAAAGGCTTTAGGGCCCATCTGCATAACACAACACAACCCAGAAACAGAAAGCAGGGCTCTATAATAATAGGCATTTGAAAGTTTTAGTTTTATTTTATTAAAAACAAGGAAAGCTATAAATTGTAATGGTCTGTTTTCAACACAGGCTAAATCTTCTTGGGTTTACTGCTGCCTAGTTCAATTTCTAGAATAAAGAAATCCTATCAGTTGAACTTCAGACAGAAGCTTTGTAGCATTTGGGGGCATCAGTTTTCCATGGAAGGAGTACTGCTAATTCAATACTTTCCTCTCTTCGTGACCTGTTCGTCAAGCTTTAGGCTGCAACTGTGACAAGTTCAGAAAGAACATCATGTCATAAGGGAAAAGCGAAGTTCTCAAGTACATTAATATAAAATAGCCACTAGTTTTCCTTTATCTTTCCCCCTACTGTTTTTTTCTTATGTCCTATGTGGAGCCCCTGAAATGGCACCAGGTTGATCCCTGTTGAAATAACCTGGACCACAGCCTGGGAACATTTGTTGCCGAAGCACAGCCTTGCCATGCTGCGTTTCTGCCTGCATCAACTACTGGGTTAATTGGGCGAGGTCAGCCAGTTTTCTCTCTCCACACTTTCATCCTCCCCAAGGGAAAGAACTGTTCCAATGACTGATCCACCATGTCTAAGGGCACTCATTTTTGATGCATGTTAGCTTAAGGCCTCTTTGCAATATGTAAGAAAAGCATAAGAACGAGTATTTATATCACTGACCTCCAGACCAGCTTTTCAGAGCAATCTGGGACTCCAGCTCTTAGCAGCAAACTTGTCCAGTCCGTCCCATATTTGGACATATTCTAATTAGAGTCAAACTGCTTATTATTTTTTTTAGGAGTCTAAAAGAATTCTGCTTAACAGAGTGTAAAAAAAAAATTACCCATTTGAAGGGCTACCTGAAACATACAAATAAATTTAGGAAGACAATTTAATTAACTAAAGAATCTTCTTTTTCCAATTTCCCCTCATTGTTCTCATCTGCAAAATAAAATAATACCAAGACCTATTTAAATGTATTGTTGAATACTAACTTGATTACTCCATGAATGAGCTCATCTCAGTGCCTCTCATGTGGCATGAATTCTATAAACAGTTTTTTTTGTTTTTGTTTGTTTGTTAATGAAAGAATAGGTTTCTTTAGCATATCCTTGCCTTATCTGTGCTCAATATTTAAAGAAAACCCCACATTTAAGGCAATGGCCTTCCAACCTACCCAAGACTGGTTTACATATTTACATAATCAGATAAACACTGACAGCGGTGCCTGATATTTTATTTCTCCATATTCTTAGTCAATTGGGCTGCTTGATTCCCAGAGACAATTATCCTACATATCCCTGATGCTTGCTGGGATGCAAACAGACCAGCCATCTAGAAAGAGATAAGGTTATAATATCTGATGTTGTTTGGACTTTTTAAATAGGTTCACATATAACCCTTTCACTGTTATGGGGATGTCTGAATGCCTTCTTATCTAGTCCAAAAATGCTAAGCACTTAACAGCAGGCAGTGTCCCTCTGAAGAAAGAAAAAGGAAAAGGTGTGCTATTTGGAGGATTAATTGGCTAATATTTGCCTAGTTCCTATTACACTCTGAAGAAAAAAAAATAGAAATAAAACTATATATAGTGTTATAACTTGACTAAATTGAAACACCTGAAAGTAAACTAACTGATGCTTGCTTGAGCAACATTCTAACTGACTTTTAAGTGCATCAGCCAGTCGGCAGGCAAATGTTTCTGTCTGCACCCTGGCTATTTATCATCCTTCAGTAAGGTATTTTTCTTCTGCAAGTCTTCATCAGGAGGTAAGAAAAATGACTGTGCATTCTGAACACTGAACAGAGACTGAAGCTGTGAAGTTGGAGTGCTTTTACTTTACAAAGTCTCTTTCTTGAAATAGATTTGATGGAAAGAATAGGAATCTGGTAAGACAAAATGAAGCTAGAGAAGGGGAGTCGGAACACACTTAGGAGGAAGGCAATAAATGCCCTTTACAAAAGTACAAGAGAACTGTATTCCACGGAGGCAGGATACAAGATGGGCCAGGGTACACAACTGTTTTCTCTGCTCCACGCAGACCCTCTACAGATGACTAACTTGAAGTCCAACAATTTCAAGATCAGAGGTTCAGCCAACAGTAATAATGAACAGAGCACAAGTGGGCTAAGACAAACTAATATAAGGAGGTTTTCACAACTAATGCACAAATGACTAGATGAGGCCAACTCACATTGTTGCCCTCTTTTTGAAGGACATTTGTCAATACTTATTGTCATTAACACTGATTTTTAGACATAGAAATACCACTGCTAGGGATTTCTTCTAAAGAAATAATTAAAAATACATGTCAATATCTAGAAAATTAACATTTATTGCAGTTGTTTTCAAAACAATAAATATTAAAAATAAATATCTAACACTAGGATCAAGTTAAATATATTATTTTTCTGGAATACTATGCAGTCTTTAAAATAAAAGTGGAGATTAATAATTTGACTCAGAATAATGTTTCCAATATACTGCTATTTGAAAAAAAAATCTAATACTTAATGTCCTAAGGCATGCATTTTATATAATTAATTAACTGCTCTACTATGCCTTTGGAATGGCACCAGCTATGTGCCATCCTTTGGACAACTGAGAAAACAGCCACTCAAATCATTTTCTTATATCTCTAAAGAGAAGTGAAGCCCTGGCTGAGAAAGGCTCTATTCTGTTCACTAATTCCAGGTCATATTTTCATAGAATCTGAAGATTATTAGGCTGTGATTGATTTATTAGTCTCTATCTTATAAAAGAAATAGAAAGATACAGATATACAGATATAGACATAAAAATACATATATGTAAGGATAAACTATGGGTTGGAGATGCATTTCCCCCTTTCCTGATCTTGGTGATTTTACACCAAAAACTTTTATATTTTTTCAGGATTATCCTAATATTCTAGTCTATTTTTCAATTTCATATGGATTATTGTCAATTCTGTTTGAACTAACATATATATAGTATAATCATTATTTCCCATTTGAAAAGAATGCAGATAGGAGGAAAAGTGATTTTAATAATTTAGATGTTTACAGGGGGAAATATAACAATTATATCATGATTGCTTATATCATGTGTGCAGTGTTCTCTAATATAAATTGGAATTTTTACCAATTGGCAATGACATTTAAACCCAAAGATGAACACATGAAGATGTGTAGCTGGTTAAAATTTCAAATGATCATGTCCAGAGACTTCATAGATATAGCTAAACTCTCTAAGTTAAGAAAAAGACTCTTCAAATAAAAGAAAAAGAGAAGAAATAACCATTGCTGTTTGTTACCAGCATTACTCCTTCTCAATTTGTTCTTTTTCATAGAAATTAAAGGAATCTTAACTATGAAAGGAAAAACAATGTTTGTTATAAAGACTTACACTTACAGAGAAGAAAAATGCATATCTAACTCCAAAACGAAACAAATGATAGATAATGATATTAAAATTATGCATAAATTATCAAGCACAGAATGATAGCAATGTACCAAGAGACAAGATTTTCATATACTTTCACAGATCTAACCTCTGAAAACAAGTTACGATCACAGAGAAAATGAGGTTATATACATTTCTGTTGCATGAAAATTTAAAAAAATAAAAAGGCATATAGTTCTTCATTCAAAGATTTCTACTTGAATGATCATAGTACCTGTGGTGGTTTGGGACTGTATGTACCTCAGAAAAACATGATCTTAAACTTAATCCATTTCTGTGGGTGTGACCTGATTGTAAGTAGGACTTGTTGATGAGGTTACTTCAGTTAAGGTGGGGTCCACCTCAATCAGGATGGGACTTAAACCCTATTACTGGAGACCTTTATAAGCAGAGTAAAATTCTGCCAGAGAGAGAAAGCCACAGAGACAATGGCCAGGAATTGAACATTAATGGAACCCAGAAGAGAAGGGAGAGACCAGGAGATGCCACCATGTGCCTTGCCATGTGACAAGCTGTTCTAGTTTGCTAATGGTGCCGGAATGCAAAACACCAGAGACGGATTGACTTTTATAAAAGGGGGTTTATTTGGTTACACAGTTACAGTCTTAAGGCCATAAAGTGTCCAAGGTAACACATCAGCAATCAGGTACCATCACTGGAGGATGGCCAATGGTGTTCGGAAAACCTCTGTTAGCTGGGAAGGCATGCGTCTGCTCCAAAGTTCTGGTTTCAAAATGGCTTTCTCCCAGGACGTTCCTCTCTGGGCTGCAGTTCCTCAAAAATGTCACTCTTAGTTGCACTTGGGATATCTGTCCTCGCTCAGCTTCTCCAGAGCAAGAGTCTGCTTTCAACGGCTGTTTTC
Organism: Choloepus didactylus; assembly: GCF_015220235.1. Classification (NCBI taxonomy): domain Eukaryota; kingdom Metazoa; phylum Chordata; class Mammalia; order Pilosa; family Megalonychidae; genus Choloepus; species Choloepus didactylus. Next base: position 115,517,601 of record NC_051312.1, on the reverse strand, counting down.
AAACTGTCTCTCATCTGCAGCTCCTGTGCTTTCTTCAAAGTGTCCTTCTTGCCTGTAGCAGCTTACTCCTTCTGTCTGATCTTATATAGTGCACCAGTAATTTAATTCAGACCCACCCAATGGGTGGGCCAACACCTCCATGGAAATTATCCAATCAGAGTCATCACCCAGTTGGGTGGAGTGCATCACTATGGAAACACTCAAAGAATTTCAATCTAATTAACACTGATAGGTCTGCCCACACAAGATTGCATCAAAGATAATGGCATTTGGGGGGACATAATACATTCAAACTGGCACACAAGCTAAAGATTTGTCAGCAGCCAGTCCTAGAATACCAGTTTTCAGGGAGAAAATATTGCTTTGATGATACCTTGTTTTGGACTTTTTCCTCACTTCAAAACTGTGAGCAGATAAAATCTTATTGTCTAATATGACCCATTTCATGGTATTTGCTTGAGCAGCCAAGGAAACTAAAACCAATTTTGGTACCAGGAGAGTGGGGTTCTGCTACTGCAAATACCAAAAATGTGGAAATGGCTTTGGAGATAGGTAATGGGAAGAGGCTGGAAGAACTGAGAGCTCAAAAATGAGTGAGCGCTGTAGAGAAAGCTTGTATCATCTTGGGGTATATATAATCCATCACAGACAGACTGTTGGTAGAAAATGGATGTTAAAGGTAGTTCCAGAGATGCCTTAGAAGGAAATGATCAGTGTGTTGCTGGAAACTGGAGCAAAGGTGACCCTTGTTTTAAAGTGGCAGAAAATTTGACAAATTTGAGTTCTGATGTCAGATGGAAGGCTGGATTTGAAAGTGATGAACTTGGATATTTAGCTGAGGAGATTTTCAAAGAAGATGCATGCTAGTTCCTCCTTACATTTTATAGAGAAATGAAAGAGGAAAATGATAAGCTGAGAGCTGAATCCCTAGACAAAAGGTAATGAGAAACTGCTGGTTTAGAAAATTCTGAGTCTATTTAGAACAGGGTTCAAGGGAGGGTTTAATTGAACATGAAACCAGTCAGCAATTTCCATGGAAATCAGGATTGGAAATGCAGTTGTTCAGAAAAGATCTGTGGAAAGTCCTTCTGATGGTTTAGACCCAGCTGATGGCACTTTGTGAAATTTGTTTGAGCAGATCCACTGCCAGTCTGTACTGAAAGGGACAGAGAAGAGACAAATTAAGGGTAGAATGACTTCAAGGGGAGCACCCTGGAGGCTAAGTTCTAGACTGAAGAGATATCCTCTGGCCAAGAGAGCAGGCCCAGCCAGGTGCGTGGAAAGGGTGGGTGCATCCCTGTGCTTGGAGGGGGCGGGCATTCCACCCCATTGTTCAGGGAGAGTGCTGCCACCCTACTGCTCAGGGATGGTAGAATCTGTCCCAGCATTCACAGAAATTCTGACTGCCACCCAGTGCTCAAAGAAGGTGGAGCCTTTAACCCAGTTCAGGGAGGGCACAGCTGCTGTGCAAGCACTTGGAAGGGTGGAACTGCACTTCCATCAGGCCTGGGGGACAAACCATCAATTTATAGATGACTCTTAGACCTTGAGACAAACTATAAGGAATTAACTGGCAAACTATAAGGAATTTTTAAAAAGCTGTTTGCTGGTTTAAGGAACTAGAAGTTAATTTAAAAGGTGATGGGGGAATAACATCAACATAGTGATGTAAACAGCCACTGAAAACTTCTCTCCAAAGATTCAATGAAACAAAAGAACAATTCTGAATTGTTCAGAACTCTGTAGGAAGTTACAGACTGGCAAAGGACTGTACAAATGCCAAACTGAAGAAACAGGAAAAATATCAGGTAGGAATCCTCAATCCCAGACCAGCAGGTCTGCTCCCCTCCCTCATTTGGTCCCAGTGTGGGAAAGGCACAGAAAGAGCAGCCAGGACCCCTCCCACTAGGGACACAGACTATAAAATCTCTCACAGCAGTGAGATATACCCCTACCATCTGAAGACCTGGGAAACAGAAAAGGATATTTCAAGGCCCAGGTCAGTGGACAAAGGGTCTGAGAAAATGTGGACAGAGACTACATTTCCAGCCCTGGGTCCAAAAGCCCTTCCTCCACCCCTGAGGCAAACAGCAGGAGGCAGCTGTTTCCTTAGTGGTAGACACCTGAAAAACTGGGTCAGCTGAAGGAGTACTCTGCTATAGTAAAGTGGGGGACACAGCCCCACACTGAGCCAGATTTTGGCTGGCAAAGTGAGGGCATAGGAATCCTGCAGTTTCAGTCCCACCTATGCAGATACAGCCTGTGCTCAGAAGCAAAGCAGCTTCTGAGGACAATTAAGTTACTGAACAGCACCATCAACTGGACACACCAGAAAGTTCAAGGGAATTGAAAGGCTTTTAAACAGAAGTTTCAGACCATTTTTTAGGAGCACAGGAGCTGGTCTAGTCCCCCTGCATGGAAACCTGGCCCTATTTTGGCTGAGAAATATGGATGACTCAACTTTTAAAGCAGGGCTCTAAAACAAACGGAGGTCTTGCTGGCTGACAAAAAAAACAAAGCACCACTGGAATCCAGAGGATTTGTTTTACCACATACAGTGAAATTTCTGGAGTGCCCAGTACCTAACTCCCATCCCTCAGGCAAGCAGATATGGGCACTTGATTTTTGTGTGGAAACTGGGTGCAGAGCCAATTTGACAACTGGCCAGTGAGAGAAACAAAGAACAGCTAGAGATCAAAGGGAACCAACAAGAAAAACCTAGGCAAAAGAGAGAAAACAACCTCCAGAATAAACTGATCAATAAAATCAGATGCTTAGACAGCAGAAAATCAAGACTCACACCAGGAAACATGAAGATATGGCCCAGTCAAAGGAACCAACTAACACCTCAACTGAGATTCAGGAGTTGAAACACTAATTAAATATGTTCAAACAAATCTTCTAAATAAATTCAACTAGCTGAAAGAAAATGTGGCAAAAGAGATGAAGGCTACAAAGGAGACACAGGGTGTCCATACAAAAGAACTCGAACGATTGAAAAAACAAATGACGGAAATTACAAGAATGAAAGGAACAATAGAAGAGAAGAAAAATACAATGGAGACATACAACACCAGACTTGAAGAGGCATAAGAAAGGATTACTGAACTATAGGACAGCACATCTGAAATCCTACACACAAAAGAACAGATAGGGAAAAGAATGGAAAAATATGAACAGGGTCTCAGGGAACAGAATAACAACATGAAGCACATGAACACATGAATATACAAGTTACTGATGTCTCAGAAGGAGAAGAGAAGGGAAAAGAGGTAGAAAGAATAATAGAGAAAATAATCACAGAAAATTTACCAGCTTGTATGTAAGACATAAAATTATAGGTCCAAGAAGCACAGCGTACTCCAACCAGAACTGATCCAAATAGACCTACTCCAAGACACTTAATAATCAGAATGTCAAATGTCAAAGACAAAGAGAGAATTCCGAAAGCAGCAAGAGAAAATTGATCTGTCACATACAAGGACGCTCAATAAGATTAAATGTGGCTCTCTCAGCAGAAACCATGGAGGGAAGAAGGCAGTGGTATGATATATTTAAGATACTTAAAGAGAATAACTGTCAAACAAGAATTCTATATCCAGCAAAACTATCCTTCAAAAATGATGGAGAGTTTAAAATATTTACAGATAAACAGATACTGAGCAAGTTCATGAACAGGAGACCTCTACTACAAGAGATAGTAAAGGGTGTGCTACAGATAGACAGGAAAAGACAGGGAGAGAGGTTTGGAGAATAGCTTAGAAATGATGATTAGTTGTACAGATAACCAAAAGGGTAAAAAGAAAGGAAGGAAAAAAAACAGATATGACATATAAAATCCCCCCAAAAAAATGGTTAAAGAAAGTAATGCCTTTACAGTAATCACATAAAATATTAATGGATTAAACTCCCCAGTCAGAAAACATAGATTGGCAGAATGGATTAAAAAAAAAAAAAAACAAAAAAAACAGGATCTATTGATATACTGTCTACAAGAGACTTACTTAAGATCCAAGGACCAAAACATGCTGAAAGTGAAAGGTTGGAAAAACATATTTCATGCAAACAACAACCAGAAAAGAGAGGGGGTAGCTACACTAATATCATACAAATTAGACTTTAAATGTAAAATAATTGAAAGAGACAAAGAACACTATATATTAATAAAAGGGAGACTCCATCAAGAAGACATAACAATCATAAACATCTATGCACCGAACCAGAGTGCCCCAAAATACATGAAGCAAATACTGACAAAACATAAGGGAGAAGTAGATACTTCTATAATATAGTTGGAGACTTCAATAACCCACTCTTATCAATGGATAGAACATCTAGAGAAAAGATCAAAAAGGAAACAGAGATTTTGAATAATATGATAAACAAACTGGACTTAATAGACATTTATAGAATATTGCACCCAACAACAGCTGTATATACATTTTTCTCAAGTGCTCACGGATCATTCTTTAGGACAGACCACATGCGGGTCACAAAGCAGATCTCAATAAATTTAAAAAGATTGAAATTATACAAAACACTTTCTCAGATCATAATGGAATGAAGTTAGAAATCAATAACAGGCAGAAGGCAGGAAAATTCACGAATATATGGAGGTTAAACAACACACTCTTAAATAACCAGTGGGTCAAGGAAGAAAGTACAAGAGAAGTCAGTAAATATCTCAAGGCAAATGAAAATGAGCACACAATATATCAAAACTTATGGCATGCAGCAATGGCAGTGCTGAGAGGAAAATTTATTGCCCTACATGCCTATATTAAAAAAGAAGAGAAAAAATTGAGAACGTAACTGCTTACCTGGAGGAACTAGAGAAAGAACAGCAAACTAACCTCGAAGCAAACAAAAGGGAAGAAATCACAAAAATTTAGAGCAGAGATAAATGAATTTGAGAACATAAAAACAATAGAGAGAATCCACAAAACAAGAAGTTGGTTCTTTGAGAAAAATCAATAAAATCAATGGATTCTTAGCTAGCCTCACAAAGGAAAAAAGAGAAAGGATGCAAATAAATAAAATCAGAAATGGGAGGGGGGACATAACTACTGACCCTACAAAAAAAAAAAAAAAAAAGGAGATAGTGAGAAGATATCATGCACAACTATATTGTAACAAACTAGACAACTTAGGTGAATTGCACAACTTTCTAGAAAAGCATGAACAACAAACACTGACTCAAAAAGAAACAGAAGACCTCAACAAACCAATCATAAGTAAAGAGATTGAATCAGTTATCAAAAAACTCCCAAAGGATGAGTCTGAACCCAGCATAGTGGGATTGAGAACACCTTCTTGACAAAAGGGGGATGCAAGATTTAATGAAGTAAAGCTTTGGTGGCTGAGAGATTTCAAATGGCGTCAAGAAGTCACTCTGGTGGACATTCTTATGCACTTTATAGATAACCCTCTTTAGGTTTTAATGTATTGGAATAGCTAGAAGTAAATACCTGAAACTATCAAACTCCAACCCAGTAGCCTTGACTCTTGATGAGTGTATAACAATGTAGCTTACAAGGGGTGACTGTGTGATTGTGAAAACCTGGTGGATCACACTCCCTTTATCCAGTGTATGGAGGGATGAGTAGAAAAATGGAGACAAAAACTAAATGAAAAATATGGTGGGATGGGGGGGATGATTTGGGTGTTCTTTACTTTTATTTTTTAATTCTTATTCAGATTCTTTCTGGTGGAAGGCAAATGTTCAAAAATAGATTGCAGTGATGAATGCACAACTATATGATGGTACTGTGAACAGTTTATTGTACACCATGGATGATTGTATGGTATGTGAATGTATCTCAATAAAACTGAATTTGATTAAAAAAAAACTCCCCAAAAGAAAAGTTCAGTACTAGAAAGCTTCACATGTGAATTCTACCAAGCATTCAAGAAAGAATTGGTACCAACCCTATTCAAAGTCTTCATAAAAATTGAAGAGAAGGGAAAACTACCTAAATAATTCTATGAAGCCAACAGCACCCTAAAATGAAAGCCAGACAAAGATACTACAAGAAAAGAAAATTATAGACCTATTATTTTCATGAATATAGATGCAAAAATCCTCAGCAAAATACTTGCAAATCAAATCCAGCAGCATATTAAAATAATTATTCACCATGACCAACTGGGTTTTACTCCAGGAATGCAAGGGTAGTTCAACACAAGAAAATCAAATAATGTAATACACATCAATAAATCAAAGCAGAAAAACAACATAATCATCTCAATTGATGCAGAAAAGACATTTGACAAAATTCAGCATCCTTTCTTGATGAAAACCTTCAAAAAGGATTAGAAGGACCTTCCTCAATATGATAAAGGTAATATATGAAAAACACACAGCCATAATCATACTCAATGGGGAAAGACTGTAAGCTTTATCTCTAATATCAGGAAAAAGATATGGATGCCCACTGTCCCGACTGTTATTCAACACTGGGCTGGACGTTCTAGCTAGAGCAATTAGTCAAGAAAAAGAAATAAAAGGCATCCAAATTGGAGAGGAAAAATTAAAACTTTCACTGTTTGAAGATGACATGATCCTCTATGTAGAAAATCCAGAAAAATCTACAGCAAAGCTCCTAGAGGTAATAAATGAAAACAGAAAAATGGCAGGTTACAAGATCAATGTGCAAAACTCAGTAGTGTTTCTAGATACTAGTAAGGAGCACTCTGAAGAGGAAATTTTTAAAATCCCATTTACAATAGCAAACAAAAGAATCAAATGTTTAGGAAAAAATTTAACCAAGGACATAAAAAACCTATTCATAGAAAACTACAAAAAATGCTAAAAGAAATTAAGGAAGACCTAAATAAATGGAAGGAGATATGTGTTCACAGATTAGAAGATTAAATATAGTTAACACGTCAATACTACCAAAATTCATTTATAGATTCAACACAATACCAATTAAAATCCTAACAGCTTACTTTGCAGAAATAGAAAAACCAGTAATTAAATTTATTTGGAAGGATAGGGTGCCCGAATAGCCAAAAATATCTTGAGAAGGAAAAATGACACAGCAGGTCTCACATTACCTGACTTTAAAGCATATTACAAAGCTACAGTGGTCAAAATGCCAAGGTACTAGCATCAAGATAGGTATGCTCATCAATGGTATAGAATTTGGTGTTCAGAAGTAGAGCCGCTCATCTATGGGAAATTGATCTTCGATAATGTGGTTATCGAACAGAGCGGCTGCTTCAATAAATGGTGTTTGGAGAACTAGATATTCATATACAAAAGAATGTTACAGGACTCCTATCACACCTTATACAACATTTAACTCAAAATGGATTAAGACCTAAACATTATAGCTAAGATCATAAAATGTTCAGAAGAAAATGTAGGGAAATACGTTAAATTGTGACAGGAGGTAGTTTCCTAGACCTTACACCCAAAGTAACTAGTTAAAGACTAGATAAATGGAATCTCCTCAAAATTGAAAACTTTTGTGCATCAAAGGATTTTGTCAGGAAAGTAAAAACACAGCCTACGCTATGGGAGACAATATTTGGAAACCACGTATCAGATAAGGGTTTAATATCCAGAATATATAAAGAGATCCTACAACACAACAACAAAAAGATGAACAACCCAATTAAAAATGGGCAAAAGACATGGACAGATACTTTTCTGAAGAGGAGATACAAATGGCTCAAAAACATATGAAAAGATGCTCAGCTTCACTATTAGGGAAATGCAAATCAAAACCATAACGATATATCATCTCACACGTACTAGAATGGCCATTATCAAAAACAAACAAAACAAAACAAAACAAAAAACCCCAGAAAACTACAAGTTTTGGAGAGGATGTAGAGAAAGAGGTACACTTATTCACTGTTGGTGGGAATGTAGAATGGTGCAACCGCTATGGAAGGCAGTTTGGTGGTTCCCCAGGAAGCTAAGTATAGAATTGCTGTATGATCCAGCTTTCAGAGAAACTGAAAGCTAAGACATGAATGGACATTTGTAAGCCAATGTTTATGGCAGCATTGCCAAGAGATGGAAACAGTCCAAGTGTCCATCAATGGACAAGTAGATCAACTGTGGTATAAACATGCAACGGTTTATTATGCAGTTTTATGACAAAATAAAGTCATGCTGCATATAACAATGTGGATGAACCTTGAGGACATTATGTTGAGCAAAATTAGCCAAGAACAAAAGGACAGAGATTGTATGGTCTCATAAACATGAAATAACTATAATGAGCAAAGTCTGAGAGTACAATTTAAGAACACAGATTATCAGGAGGTAGAAAGAGGGTAGAGATTGGACATTTGATGCTAAAGGAGTACAGAATTTCAACAGGATTGATTGTAAAGATCCAGAAATGGATAGCACATTACTACGTGATGATAGCACAAAATTGTAAGGATAATGAACAAAGCTGAGTGTGAGCATGGTTGAAAGAGGAAGGCTAGGAGCATGTATGGCACAGAAGGAAAGATAGAGAATAAAACTAGGACTGTATAACTTAGCAAAAACTAGAGTGGACAATGATGGTGATTAAATTTAGAGATATAAGAAAGTTTTTACATGAGGGAGAACAAGTGAGTGGCAAGACTGCAAGGTGCTGAAAATGGGATGGTATATGGGAAAAAATAAAATCAATTAAAAATAGGGTCTACAGTTAACAATATCACTGTAACATTCTTCCATTAATTGTAACAAAGGCTATACACCAAAGCTAATGTCAACAGGGGTGGCTATAAGAGAGGGGTATGGGATTCTTCTTGTAGCTTCTCCTTTTTTTAATTTAATGTTATTCTTTATCTTTTTTTTCTTCTTTCTTTTGCAGAAAAAAGGGAAATGTTCTCATATAGTATATAGTGGTGAATACATATTATGTGATTATACCGGGAGCTATTGTTTGAATGGCTGCAGGAAGGAATGAAGTTGCGAGGCATACAACTATGTGGATGAAACTTGAGGACATTATGTTGATTGAAATAAGCCAGAAAAGAAAAAACAAATATTCTAATCCTCACTAAAATTAACTATAATGAATAAATGCTGAGAATTGAATTCGAGAGCATAGGTTATCAGGGATAGATTGGGGGCAGAGATTGGGCAATCGAGGATGCAGGAGTATGGACTGTTCAATGAGGCTTGTTGTAAAGCTTTGGAGGTTGTAAGCTCTTACAACAGTCGCATCTATTTCTGAGTTTTGATCATTATTTAAGAGATGTTTGTTTGACACCAAATTTATATTCTCTGAGGCTCACTTTCTTATATAACCTCTGTGATCAGTTCATTTAAACAACATGGTTGCATGGAACCTAGAACGGGGAATGAGATCTTGTTATTCTGTACAGGTTACTGTGATACCCCGATGCACCCCAGAGTATTTTGGGGAGAAAATAAAAAAGTATTTGCAAAATCTCCTTGAGGAACTGGGGAAAAACATGGAAATATTAAACTTCCTCACCTGGGGAAATCCTGACATTCCCACAAGCATTAGGGAATCCCAATTTAATAAGTCAAGCCCTTGTTCTTGATCTTATGAAACTTATTCTGACAAAGGAGCAGCTAAGCTGACTTATATATAACAGTCACCCCCAGAGAACCTCTTTTGTTGCTCAGATATGCCCTCTTTCAGCCAACTCTGCAAATAAACTCACTACCCTCCCCCATCCCACATGGGACATGACTCCCAGGGGTGTAAGTCTCCCTGGCAATGGGGACAGGTCTCCCAGGGATGAGCCTGGCCTTGGCATAATGGGATTAAGAATGCCTTCTTGACCAAAAGGGGGAAAAGAAATGAAACAAAATAAATTTTCAGTGGCTGAGAGTTCTCAAATAAAGTTGAGGGGTCAATCTGGAGGTTATTCTAACACATTATATAGATATTCCTTTTTAGTATCTAGTGTATTAGAATAGCTAGAAGGAAATATCTGAATCTGTTGAACGGTAATCTAGTAGACTTGATTTTTGATGATAATTGCATGACTATATAGCTTTTATGGTGTGACTATGTGATAGTGAAAACCCAGTGACTGATACTCCCTTTACCCAGTGTATGGGCAGGTAAGTAATAAAATAATGACAAAAATGGATAAATAATAGGTGGGTATAAGGGATATGGTATGGTTTGGGTGTTCTATTTTTATTTTTTTTCTTTTATTTTGGAGAAATGAAAATGTCCTAAAATTGATTGTGGCAATGAATGTACAACTGTTGATGATATGTGAGCCACTGATTGTATACTTCAGATGCATTATATGGTGTGTAAGTATGTTTTGATAAAATTGCATTAAAAAAACTGGTGATGGGGAACTTTTGGAGGTTTCTGTGGTAGTGAATTGATATGAAAATTTTTTCACAGTGTGGCTACAGAAAGGAATAGTTTAGATACTGCCTGGAGTTAGAAGGATGTAACAGTCTAGATATTCTGACACACCCACATTATTATCTTCATACCCTATGTATCAGTCACCCCATTTCTTTCTTCTTGCTTTCAGTTATAGAGAAATCACTGCTAGGGCAAATCACATATACTCATAAATATACTCCCCTAATTTATTATTTTCAAACTCATATGGGTCTCAGTGCTCTTTGATAATTCCTCTTCACTTCAAAGGTTGGTTTTCTTTCCTGTTCTTCCCATTGACTTACTACAATAAGTCTTCTCTTTGGATTGCATTCAACATTGTTGAGCACTTTAACCACGTAGAAATTCTCTATTTTCTGAGGACATTAGTCTTTCTTGCTTTTCTCTCTACTAATATCAACTATTCACTCTCTGCTAGTTTTCTGTTCATTTACCCCTCAAATATACTTACTGTGGTTTCATCTTTCTCTCTCTTTCCTTATCTGTTTCCTTGGCTGCCACGATAGCTGTTATTTAATAATTGGGTGACCTCAACATTTATTTTTCTAAACCTCACTTCCTTTCTAAGCTCCTGAATTATTTCAGTCTAATTCTTTCAGTGTGCCCCAGAAGAATCTTAAAATCATGATGTTCAAAAACAAAATCAATGTTCATCCTTTCTCTCTTCTTCTTTTCTGCCTTTTGTATACCATATCTTAGCTGATGCTCACTTAACCACCCAAGAAATTTTAGAGACATACATTTATCCAATCAGTGATGGGGGCCTAGTGTGTGCCCTGCACTATGCGAGATACAGTGCAAGAAATACTTCCAGTCTCTTCCCATTCGAATTCCTTCCCTCTACACTGCTGCTTGAAGTACACTTCTAAGAGATTCATTGATCATTCTCCCTTCCCAAACTGTTCTTTGAATTTATGATTTTTTAAAAATATGTGATAGTCACATTCCTGGACATTTTTATTTTTATAGTTTTACTACTTCTTAAGGGTTCTCATGCTCTCAGAGCTCCTGCCAAGCACTCAGGACTGGCAGTTCCAGAAATGTCATACACATGCAAGCTTGCTTTCCTTCTTCTCAAATTAAATGAAAACAGAATATACAGGGCCTTTCTTTTTCCTCTTTTCCCTTTCTTACAATTACAAGTGGTACAAATACAGTGTGATACTTAGGGATTTTGTATACAGACTTTGGGTGAGAGAAGTTGTATCCTTATCCTAGGGTTACCAGATGGATGGTAAAAGACTTTTCTTCTTCCCACACTCCTCTCCTCCAAACCTAAGCAATGTAAGAAGAAAGTCTGTCTGTAGTGAGAAAAAACAACAAACGCAAAGAGAAAAAGAGAGCTAAGACAACGAGAGCCTTGACTGAATCCTTTCAATTTCTAGAACGTCCCAGGCATGGAGCCTATGCATTCCCTGTTTGGTTTAAACTTAAGCTATTTTGAGTTGGGTTTCCATCATGTACAAACAAAAAGTCCTAAATAATGCATTTTTGTTTCCTGCCCCCACTATCTTAAGAAGTGGAGTCATTAAGAATTAGGGAAAAAATGTTCTCATCAGAAGAGCCTCTTAAAAAGAGAACTCTAGGAAGAAATTTGATTTACATCAGGGGTCAGCAAACTACAGCTCTTAAGCCAAATCTAGTTCACTGCCTGCTTCTGCATGGACCTGTGAACTCAGAATGGATTTTACATTTTTAAATGGTTGAATAAAACTCAAAAGATGAACAATATCTCATGACACATGAAAACCACAGTAAACTCAAATGTCCATGTCTATAAACAAAGTTTTATTGCAGCACAGCCACCCTCATTTATTTATGTATTATCTATGACCATTTTCACACTACCATAGCAGAGTTGAGTAGTTGTGACAGAGACTAAATGGCCCACACAACCTAAAATATTTGCTGTTTGGCTGCTTACAGAAAAAGTTGGCTGATTCCTGATTGAGAGGAATTTAACTTTGAAGAAACTATGCTTACTTAAGTGGGCCAAATGCGGTATGAGCAAAAGTAGAAAGATTTCTCAGAGAAGAAAGGAAAGAACTGGACTCTGGCATTGTGGACTCTTTTTCTGGGCTAATTCATCTTCATTACAAACCAGGACCTGCTATTTATCCTCTATGAGTTTTCTTTTTTCAAATCCATGTGATTGCTGTCTGCTTATCTCAAGGATCTATTGTACTATATAATTATCTGAGAAGAAGTATGGCAAACAATAATATAACTATTTTAAAGCATTGTGCAGGTTCAGGGATGTTATTCCTATTTTTCAAAGGTAGAAACTGAGGCTAGGAGAAGTTTTAGTATTTCCCCTGTAAACCAACACTCTAGCAAGTGGTATAGTCAAGATTCACACTCAACTATCTTACTCCATTGCATGTTTGCTTCTTTCACTAGCTTCCCTTATTGGGTTGGAGCCAATGGGTAAATATTATTTCTTTAGTACATCATAGCACATAAGAGAGGAGTATTAAATTTTTTCAGAACATGTGACTCCTTTTAATTTATAAGCTCATTAATTCAGTTTAACTTGGCTGCATTTTGCCACATTAATTAGACTAGTTGTTTGACTGTCTTGCTCAAGTGAAAGTTGGGATTCCTATCAACACAACATGAAAACACTAGTTTTCCCAGGTGTGAGCCAATAATCAAAGGAGTGAATAACTTGCTTTCCTGGTCCATTATTTCCACAGTCTTCTGCCTTGAATATCTTATAAAGAGGGGGGAAATTTAGCTGTTTTAAAAGAACCTGAGAGCATACAGTTACATCTTATTAAATAGTCCTAAAAAGAGAGGGAGGGGGAGAGGGAGAGGGAGATGTTCCAATGTTCTAAATCTTTTCCCTTCTCCTGTGTCTAAACATTCTAAAACAAGTTCCAGGTTGAAATGTTTGCTTGGTGATATTTAGTTTTCTGTGTAAAAATTTTGTTGGCTACAGTTAAAAAACCAAAACCTCCAAAGCACATTGAGTTTTCCTTCCAGTGACATCTAGAGAACGTGTGACAGCAAAGAAGAAAAGAATAAAGACCCATTTTAAAACCAATTTGTGAGGATTTTAGAGTGTCAAAATGTATCTGATGATAAATACTAAGTTCAGAAAATATCAAGCAACCAGCAAAAGTTCATGTTACAAGTGCTTCTCCAATATTACAGTTTGTGATGTAAAAGTCTCATTCTGGCTAAATTGAGGATATTAAATTTGCATTACTTTTTACTCATATAGGAAAACATGCTTACTAAAAAAAAAGAAGTTCCTTTATTTTCCCATTTCATTCAATATGCTTGTATTCTCTGCTATCCTATCTGGCTTCTAAATAATTGGTGAAATAGACCTTTGCGCACTGGATTACTCTACCTGGCAAAAATAACATTTCTACATATATATTTATATATTGTTTCTATACTTGATTTTGCAGTGCCAAATTTAAATTTAGCCAACAATTTCGTCGAGTCAGTCAAAATAAATGGTCATATTACTTTTTATTTGAATCACTATAACAAATAGGGTGACCAGTTGTATACATATAAAATAGGAATTCAATAAAATTTCAAAATGATGTTGTAGAAAGACTATATGATACAGTCAAAGGACATAGGGCTTGGAATCACATGGACCTGAATTTCTGTTGTTTTATTTATTAGTAGCTGTGGACTTCAGACAAGCTGCATTCTGAGCTTCAGTATTCCCATTTATAAAATGGAGACAGCAATGGATAATTTATAAAGTAGGGATAAAGAAGAAATAAAATACATGGAAAATGGTATGTATTGATTTCCTTTCCTTCTCAGTATCCTTATGAGAAGGCTGACCCTAGGCAAAACTTAAAAACAGAGGTCTCTTTATCCAAATATACATAATACGTATTAAGGGAATAAAAATCATAACCATAGGACAATGACAAATTACCTAATTAGTTTCAAAATTAGTCCTGTCCCAAATACTCTTCCTTTTTTTTAAACATGAGAATTTATCCTTGCCCATCTTGCTAACCTCTTTTGGGCCAATTACTTACAACATATGAGATTACAACTCTGAAGTATTTCAAGGTTAAACTGCAACTCTTGCAAAGTTGTGAAGGTAGTAAAAGAAATTTTAGAGAAGGGCTTCAATCATTAGAGCAAAGATACTAACAAATGACGATCTGATGAAGTTACAAGAACGCCACAAAAATGATGACTACCTGGTTCAACATACAGTGGTGTGAAATTAATTAAGAGGGGTCTTGGGAAAATTGTTGAACTCCTCAAATATTTGGGGGACAATAACTCTTTGTGATCTTGGCATAAAGTTAAATATGAAAGATAGGTGTCATACTATTTTACAATCAAGAAAAGGATGCTAAAATTTCTCAAGTCATTCTTTTTTCCATAGTTGTAATTTATAACTTTTAAATTATGAAATTTAAGTTTTGTAATGTAAATTTCATTTTTTGAGATAATATATATCAACCAAAATATTTTATTTTCACTTCTGTAAAATTTTGGTTCCCATTTTACATGCACTTGCTTTAAGGGAACAATTTCTGGTACCAATTATCTGAGGATAAAGAGGTCCCCCAAAGATAGCAGTAATACTTGGTGCCCTTTCACTTCACTTTCAGGGTCTATACTTCCTATTCTTAGTCCCATTACCATTTCAAACTCTCAGGCTCACACTTCCAAGTTCCACTTATCTTGTACCTGGCTTGTCAGCTCCATGTCAAGGAATCCCTGTGAACTGGCAATTAGTGTTAGCAGATAATGATTTAAGGTGTCATGTCTCTCAAAGACATTTGCATTTTAAAGAGGAATTTTGAAGACATCTTCAGGACAAAGTTGAATTTAATGCTTACTATCCTCCAAGCATTGGGCTAATTGCTTTGCATAAACTATCTCTTAACTCTCACAACAACCCTCTGAGGTAGCTTTTATTATTCCCACTTTACAGGTAAGATAAGGCTTAACTAAACAAACAAAGCCAACAGTAAATGTTAGAGCCAGGATGAGAATCCCAGGCTGAGTCCAAATCGCAGGTGAAATGTTAGAGACTATCTACTATCCCTTCGTCACACTGTTTATGGGTTATCCTATTTTTTATGGATTTATTTACTCATAGACCATCTAATTCCACAATGGATTTAAGGGTGGTGATCCTGTCTACCTGTCCAAAACTAGGTTGAGGCCAAAATATTTTCAATCTAAAGAGAACAAAAATTCCTTTTTTCTTTAATAGAAAATGTCCCAGCTTTGAGGGCCAGGATGGGTGAAAGGTTGCTCAGCTTAGCATCTGGGACAGGACTATGACCTCAGTCCTCTGGTGTCCACTACTGACCAAGTATTTTTCTGATTTGAATAAAGAATGTATCAGAGAGTTTACAGTGAGCAAGTGTTAAAGGAATAGCCAAATGCATTATGCTCCTGTATTTGATGTGCACTCAAGCATAAGCTTTGCCATTGATCATTACTTTATAAATTCAGCTATAGTCTATGATGGCTCAAAGTGTATATGCAGAAATAAAATAAGTTTAGTCTGTAAAGCTTCACAGAATACCCTTAATCCAGTTTTTTTGGTGCTGACTATATATAACCATTGCTATTGTTTCGTTACCCTTTACCGTGAGACCCAGAACACATTCAGCACTGAGACAGGGGTCATCCTATTCTACGTGTGACTGAAGGAGCGATGCTAGAGTGACTTAGCCTGGAAAGCATGTTTATGGAGGCTCGGCCCAGGCTTAGGTTTTGAATTTGTAGGGAGGCAGATATGCCAAGACTAGAGATTTTTGCCTGGGACACAAGCCCAGATATTTTCAGGACCTCCAAGGCTAAACAATTCTCGGCTAGTATAATTGGGAATAAGCTTAGGCAGTAGAATAAGGAATTGGCAAAGTTTTTTGAAAGAAGTTCTTTGTTGTTTATGTTCTTCCTCTGACTAAAAAGGTCTTTATGCTCTCTGGCATTTTCTTCTACTGAATGTTGAGTTCTTAGGGACAAGCCGTGTGTCTTTCCTGTTCTCCATGTACCATGTCTCATGTCTTGGTAGAGTTCTCATTCATATAATAGAAATTCAAAAAAAAAAAAAAAAAAAAAAAAAACGGTTCTGGCTCTTTTCTGGAGGATCTTCTCTTTGCACAACCGCAGAGCCCCGGGTATTCACGGACATCTAGAAGGTGCATTAATCCTTTGAGGCTTCACAGATCTTTTAAATCTGACAATTACAACAATATAATCCTTAAGGAGTCAATGAGTCTTTTGCACCTAAGCATAACTTAACTTAATTTTTACAACCATTTTGGGTAAAAGATGTAAACTGTAGTATCATTTATCTCAATGTAGATTTGAGATTTAAGTATGCCACATAAATGCACACATTTTGCCAATTATTTGCAGCTATTTAAACTGGTTGATATCATAGAAACAAAACAAAGAATTTTCCTTATTCACAGTTTATTATAGAAAGAAATTTATCATGGCCATTGCCTTTGGTGTTTACACTGTAAATGCTCCAGCCAATCTTATAATTACATTTCAGGCCATTATGCTGAGGGTCTCTAATTTTACATTCTTCTGCCAGGATTCCTTTTCTTGACTTCAGACTTATCTGGCTGGTTTTCTGTGGCACCTATAAGTGGGCCACCTAATAGGGCCACAAATTTTCCTGTCCCCAACCAATTTCATCTCTTAATTGATAGGAAACAGTTGCAGCGCCAGAAACTTGTGTTGTGTCTCTTTCTAACAATCTGTTTGAAGAATGAATGGATCTACCAATCACCAAAAGCAATCATATTTGAAGGTTTAAAATGGTGTTAGGTAGGTATATCAAGATCTTACGTATAATTTCTAAAATAACAGAAATAAAGTTTATAATATTGAAATCACTAGAAGGGGAAAATGCAATTTATAAACCTTCCATTAATGAAAAAAGAAAGTGAAAGGGGGACAAATGAAGCACAGAAAAAAGCAGTGTAACTGGTATGAAGTAAGATAGTAGAATTAAAATAAATGAGTTAAACTCAGTTAAAAGGTCATAGATGGTAATTTCGAGGAAGGTGGCAAAGTAGGGAGCTGCGGGGCTCACTCCTCCAAGGGCAGCTGGTGGACAGGCAGAAACTGTCTGCAACAACTGCTCTGGTGCTCCAAAGGCCAGGGGAACAGTGTGCAGCATCCAGGGAAGAGCAAGTTTTCTAAGAGACTTAGAAACTGCAGTGAAAAACTGACTTGCTCCTCCGTGACTGCTTGCACCCATCCCCCACTCTTGAGGCAGCAACCTTGGGTTTGGTGCCTGGCTGCTATGGATGGAAAGGGATGTGGAAACTCTCCTACCCAAGAACAGGGGGTGGGGGTGGGAGTGGCACAGCTGAGTGCAGATCACAGCTTTTGGTCTGTGAATTTAGACTGCTGGGTCCCCCTTTTTAGCCTGCCCTGGACAGGGGCAAAGCTGGTTGATGTTTAAAAATACAATGCCTTCTTAGGGCTGCAGGGAACAGCTTGCCCAAGAGGGCCAACTGCTGGGCAGACCATGAAAGTGAAACCTTGGCGAGCAATTAAGAAAGCTTTTATGCTATCTTTCCTGTGCCCCTTCCCAGGGCCTTTTGGAATTGGTCTGAATCCCCTTCATGGGTCCATGGCCCTATTTGGCTGGGAAATATGAACAAATCAAGTGTCAAAGAAGAACCTTAACACCAAGGCAATAAACAGCAAAATCCTAGACAAAAGAGAGAAACTGATCTTCAGAGTCAATTCACAGGACAATCTGATTGCCTAGACATCATCAAAAAATTACAAGCCATTCTATGAAAGAGGAAGATAGGGCCCAGTCAAGGAAACAAATTAAAAAGTCAGAGGAGACACAAAATTCAGAAATAATCAAAGATACTCACTTATCTCCTAAATCAATTCAAGGAGATGAAGGAAAAAACAGTTAACAAGATACAGGATATTAAGAAGACACTGGACGGGGGCAAGATTTCTATAAAATTTCCTTACAGCAATCTTTGTGATCACCATGTGTGGTGAGATACGAAATTTAGTTACTACTCTAGGGCAGCTGGGAAATAGCCAGCAGCTGTCAGGAACAGCTGTTTCAGGGACTTCTGTGACCAGACACACACATGGTACAACAGTCTGGAATGGCTGGAACAGCTGAGAACACAGGGAAGAACTGTAAGTTTCCCTGGCCAGGGGGGATGGTGCCCCTCCCCTCCCCCACTGGCATGGTGGGCTGTCCTGGAGCTGCTTCTCTGAGGGAAAAACAAGCAGTCTCTGCTGGGAGCAAGGAGGGTGGCTAAACCAGTCTCCAACTGCAGAATTAATAAACAAATTCAGACTGCTAAATAAAAGCTCCAAGCACAGATAAATCTAGAGCAACCGTGAAAGGAACCAGGAGGTTTCACCCTGGTAGAGAAGAGGCGGGGCTAACAACAACAACAAAAAAGACTTCTGGAGTTGGAGGAGCGCAGAATACTGGAAAGGGGCTGGGCACCAAAAAAGGGGGGCACATAGAAATGGGTAACAATTCCAATTCTTGATTGGCAAACATGGGGAGCTGGAGTCCAGCTCTGAAAAAGGTATTTTTTTTTTAATTTTCTTTTTTCTCTCCATTTATTTACTATTATTTTTTTTTTTTCACTTTTCAATAGTCCATTTGAGCTCCAGGAGCTTTCAGGTGGAATTAAGGTATGTCTGAGAGTAACTAGTAACATGAAGGAGATAATTCCCTAAATGGCATATCTTTAAGTGGTGTCTACTGAGAGCAGGGGAAAGTAGCTCAGCCAAGCTTTAATCTGCAGCATTAAACTGCAGCTTAATCCTGACATAGAGGAGGTGGGGCTGATAGAAAAAAATACAATGGAATAAAATGAAATAAAAAAGAATAAAGACAGAGGCTTTTGGTGTTAGCCAAGCTCAAGGGGCTGTTCCCAAAGAAAGGAGGTACACAGAGCCAGGAATCAACTCCAGCTCTTGTCTGGAGAAACTTGGGGACTAGGGAAAGGCTCTGAAAAGGGATTTTTTTTCTTGTTTTCTTTCTCTCTTTTTTGTTTTTAAATTTTTCTTCTTTTTAAAAACTATTCTAAGTAGCTCCTTACAGAAAGTCTCAGATATTTTCAATTGACAGCTGGACCCAAGCAAGGGCAGAGCTAAGATAGGTCTGAGAGACAAAGCAATGAGTCAAGTGGGGGAGGTAATTCCCTAAAGGGCATATCTTCCCTAAGAAAAGGGAGGGGGCAGGGCCCAGCTCAAGTGGTACCTCTTCTTCAGAGAACTCAGACTCCAGGGGATAGAAAACAGAAAGAGCTTGAGTCAACCATGCCGCTGACAGAGATAGAGCTGCTGAGAATTAGAGTCACCACTTCTCTTTATGCTAGTGGGGAGATGTGGGCTGATAAGTGCCACCTGCTGGAGGGGATAGGAAAAGCACAGAGACTAGAGGCTTCACAGGAGGGTCTGACAACCTGCTAGGTCTCATTCGCGGGGAAAACCGATACAGATTACACCTTCCTCCTGAGACCTGGGCCTGTATGTACGGGAAATCTGATTGGGGTCGATCGTATCCAGAGAGACTTCCTCAAAAAAAAAAAAAAAAAAAGGTTCCATATGTGCAGGACAGGACCAGAAAAACAAGGGACAAAAAATTCTGATCAATTAAACAGAAGCTATACTAGAGATCCAGAATAAGTTGAACTGAATATTAAAGAAAGGATAGGAAAGAAGCAAATCAACAAGGGAACCTTAGGTAAAAGAGTACAAATGATCTCCAGAATAAACTAATCAAGAAAATCAGATGCCTGGACAGTAAAAATTCATGAGTTATATGAGGAAGCATGAAAATATGGGCCAACCAAAGGAATAAACTAAAACTTCAACTGAGACACAGGAGTTGAAACAACTAGTTAAGGATATTCAAACAAATCTAAATCGAATCAACAAACTGAAGGATAATGTGGCAAAAGAGATGAAAGGACATAAAGAAGACACTGGTGACCATAAAGAAGAATTCATAAGCTTGAAGAAACAAATGCAGAACTTATGGGAATGAAAGGCAAATAGAAGAGATGAAGAAGACAATGGAGGGAAGGATAGGACGTTTTGGATGTTCTTTTTTACTTTAATTTTATCCTTATTTTTATTTTTTTGGAGAAATGAAAATATTCAAACATTGATTGCGTTGATGAATGCAGAACTATATGACAGTATTGTGAAGAACTGACTGTACTCTTTGGATGACTGTATGGTATGTGAATATATCTCAATAAAAATTGGAAAAAACACAGTGGAGACATAAAACAGCGAATTGGAAGAGGCAGAAGAAAGATCAGTGAACTAGAAGACAGGACATGTGAAATAATATACACAAAAGAACAGATAGGGAAAAGAATGGAAAAATACAAGAAGGGTCTCAGGAAACTGAATGAAGTACACAAATATAGGTATTATGGGTGTCCCAGAAGGAGAAGAGAAGGAAAAAGGGGCAGAAAGAATAGTGGAGGAAATAATCACTGAAAACTGAAAAGTTTCCCAATTCTTAAGAAAGACATAAAATTAAAGATTCAAGAAGTACAGTGTAACCCAAACAGAATAGATCCAATATAGACCTACACCAAGACACTTATTGATCATACTGTTCAATAACAAAGACGAGAGAATTCTGAAAGCTGTAAGAGAAAATGATCCATTATATACAAGGGAAGCTCGACAAGATTATGTACGGATTTCTCTCAGAAACCATAGAGGCGAGAAGGCAGTGGTATGATATATTTAAGATACTGAAAGGGAAAATCTGCCAATCAAGAATTCTGTATCTAGTGAAACTGTCCTTCAAAAATAAGGGAGAGTTTAAAATATTTTCAGACAGACACTGAGAGGGTATGTGAACAATATACCTACTCTACAAGAAATACTAAAGGAAGTGCTATAGGCTGATAGGAAAAGACAGGAGAAAAAGGTTTGGAGGAGTGTAGAAATAAAGACTATCAGGAAGGGTAAAAAGAGAGAGAGAAAAAATAAGATATGACATATAAAATCTAAAAGACAAATTGGTAGAACAAAGTACTGCCTTTACAGTAATAACTTTAAATATTAATGGATTAAACAGCCCAAAACAAAGACACAGACTGGCATCGTGGATTAAAAAACAGGACCCATCTATATGCTGTCTACTCACTTTAGACACAAGGACAAAAACAGGTTCAAAATGAAAGGCTGGAGAAAGATATCTCATGCAAACAACCAGAAAACAGCAGAGATAGCTGTATTAATATCAGACAAATTAGACTTCAAATATAAAACCAATAAAAGAGTCAAAGAAGGGCATTATATATTAATAAAAGGGACAATTCATCAAGAAGACATAACAAACAGAAATATTTATGCACCAGGCCAGAGTGCTCCAAAATACACAAGGAAAACACTGACAACATTGAAGGAGGAGACACTTCGGAAATAGGAGACTTCAGTACACAGCTCTATGGATAGAACAACTAGAAAGAGGATCACTAAGGAAACAGAGATGTTGAATTGTATGATAAATGAACTAGACTTGACATTTATAGAACACAAGACCCCACAATAGCAAAATACACATTTTTCTCATGTGCTCCTGGATCATTCCCCAGAATAGACCACATATTGGGACACAAAGAAAGTCTCAATAAATTTAAAAATATTGGAATTACCTCACAACACTTTCTTAGGTCATAATGGAATGAAGTTGGAAATCAACAACAAGTGGAGGGGGGAGATCTAACATGGCAGTATAGAGAGGAGTGGGAGCCAAGTAGTCCCCCTGGAACAACTAAAAACACCAGAAACAACTAGTAAATAAGGCAGAATAACTGCAGGGGGACAAACGTGACCATCCACTCATCATACACCAACTTGAATTGGGAGGAATGCCCAAGATCACAGCATAAAATCTGTAAGTAAAAATTATGGATCTGGCCTTACAGAAGATGGTGGTTAAGAGAGGGCAAAAAAACACCTCAATGAAAAATACTAGATAAAAGCCAGAGGGTCACCCAGAACACCGGTTCCAGCAATGCTCCAGCTGGACAGTGTCTGCTGGATCCGCAGGGACCGTGCACTTGGTGAGGCTGGGAGTCTGCATTCCGGGGTGAGTGAGAGGGCCTGCTGAATGTCTGGCAGCCACATTGTGGTGTGGGGAAGCCATTGGTTGGCATTTGGAGTTGTACTAGTTCTTTTTAAAACCCAAAACCAGCTGCGGATACAGTGGCGGGGACCGCAAAGGGAAGCATGGCAGGAATGATGTATCCACAACCTGTGGGTACGCCTCAGTATCTGGCATGGACGATAGCCTTTCATGCACCTCCTGCTAATTGTCTCAGAGCAAGGCAGGCAGGGGTTAGCCAAAAGGGGAGAGAAACCATGCCCCTTGCAGCCATCTTCCCGGCGGGCTGGGAACGCTTCTGCCCAGCACTGGCACCACAGCCCAGAGCTGCACCAGGAAACCCAGTGCAACGGGAAGTGTTTCCAGCAATGCACACATATGCTACAATGTCTGGCATGGACAGCGGCCTTTTGCACACC
Source organism: Choloepus didactylus (assembly GCF_015220235.1). Classification (NCBI taxonomy): domain Eukaryota; kingdom Metazoa; phylum Chordata; class Mammalia; order Pilosa; family Megalonychidae; genus Choloepus; species Choloepus didactylus. The sequence goes on along the minus strand of NC_051312.1, from coordinate 115,494,715 downwards.
TGCAGCTGGTTGTCCTGGAGCTGGGGGGGGGCAGAGCAGTGCAAAAGTGGGGAGATTGGCACACCCCATTCAGCTGCCCCTACACAGCCCAGTGGCCCAGAACTTCCCTTGAGTGATGGCACACACTTGTGATGTAGCACAGCCTTCCCTCAGCAGAAGCCCTAGAAGGGCACGGCTTGGAAGAGGGACCCACTTGGAAATCCCAGGGACTACATGCCAATACCAAGGACTTGTGGGTCAGTGGCAGAGACAATCTGTAGCGAGACCGAACTGAAGGTTTAGACTCTTGGAAGAGCCTTAAATCTCCAGGAAAACTGGGAGGTTTGATTGTTGAAGCCACCCTCACTCCCTAACCACTTAGACACACACCCCACATTCAGGGCGGACAGCACCAACTACACATGCAAAACTGGTGCACCAATTGGACACCACAAGAATCAGACCCCCACACACCACAAAGACAAAATTGGGGAGAACTGGCTTGAGGGGAATAGGTGGCTCGCAGATGCCACCTGCTGGTTAGTTAGAGAAAGTGTACACCACCAAGCTGTAGATCTGACAAATTAGAGAGAAGTCTCTGAATTAGCATACATATCCTAAAAGAACCCTAACAAGTTAAGCAAATGCCAAGAGGCCAAAAACAACATAAAATTTTAAAGCATATGAAAAAACAGACAATATGGATAACCCAGAAACATCCAAAACTAAAGCTCAGAGGAGATGCAGTACTTGAAGCAATTAATCAAAGAACTAAAGACAAACAATGAGAGCATGGCACAGGATATAAAGGACATGAAGAAGAGCATGGCACACAATATAAAAGACATGAAGAAGAGCCTAGAAGAGCATAAAGAAGAAATTGCAAGAGTAAATAAAAAAAAATAGATGATCTTATGGAAATAAAAGAAACTGTTGACCAAATTAAAAAACATTCTGGATACTCATAGTACAAGACTACAGGAAGCTGAATGACAAATCAGCAACCTGGAGTACAACAAAATGGAAAATCAAAGAACAAAAGAAAGAATTGGGAAAAAAATAGAAAAAAAAAATCAAAATGGACCTCAGGGATATGATAGATAATATAAAATGTCCAAATATAAGACTCACTGGTATCCCAGAAGGGGAAGAGAAGGGTAAAGGTCTAGAAAGAGTTTTCAAAGAAATTGTTGGGGAAAATTTCCCAAACCTTCTACACAACATAAATACACAAAGCATAAATGCCCAGTGAACTCCAAATAGAATAAATCCAAATAAACCCACTCCGAGACATATTCTGATCAGACTGCCAAATACTGAAGAGAAGGAGCAAGTTCTTAAAGCAGCAAGAGAAAAGCAATTCACCACATACAAGGGAAAAAACATAAGACTAAGTAGTGACTACTCTGCAGCCACCATGGAGGCGAGAAGGCAGTGGCATGACGTAATTAAAATTCTGAGAGAGAAAAATTGCCAACCAAGAATTCTTTATCCAGCAAAGCGCTCCTTCAAATTTGAGGGAGAGCTTAAATTTTTCACAGACAAACAAATGCTGAGAGATTTTGCTAATAAAAGACCTGTTCTACTTGGGATACTAAAGGGAGCCCTACCGACAGAGAAACAAAGAAAGGAGAGAGAGTTAAGGAGAAAGGTTCCATAATATTAGATGAAGATGCATTTTTAAGCCATATAGTGACCACTGAATATAAGTTTGGCTTTATTATCATCATAGTCATCATAAGACACAACCCTATATTAAATTATTTATAATTCCATATTTCAGAGAGGAATAAACAGACATTGCAGAATGGTGACATTATGAAGAAAAAAACATACTTGGTATCATATCCTATTCCATGCTACAATTTCTTTCACTCTATTTCAAACTGATAACTCAGGTTTATGGTATGGCATTCTTTTTGAAACACAAGGAGTCAGAAGATGAAGATTCTTGCCTCACTCTTCTTACTTGCTGATTGTGAATGTGGTCATCACACGTAACTTGTAAGATGACTCTTAGTTTCCTAATTGATAAAACAGGACTTAGACTAAGAATTATTAAAAACTATTAAATTTAAGTCTGAAAATATAGACTTCTTTTGAAAATCCAAAGGAATACTCTTGCACTTTTTGAGAGCATTGAAAAATGTGTATTCTCAATTATGTTTTATTGGTTGGTGTAGATGAGATGCCATTGTCGGGAGATAGGCATGGGATATATAGAGCAAAGGCATATAGAGAGCAGTGTTGGTGAAAATGTCTATTTATTTATGGAGAGACATCTGTTATTGTAGTCATTGGACCACTAAATTTAAGTGGCAATTATTAACTTCTATTTCATACACTGCAACAAAAGAACATTAATTGTGGACCCAAGATTTGCTATTTATTGCATAGTTAATGGAAAATACTGAACCATTTTAGCTTCTAAGTTCAGATAGAGGGTTTAGCAAAAAACAAACAAACAAAATATCTATTTACTCTCTGATGCCTAAGCTTGTATAGTTTACAGTAAGAATTCCTATAAACAAAACAAAATTACCCCAATGCTTCTAGTTCCTTGGTTCAGATAAAAATAATTTGAATAGCAAGGGTTATGTGTAGGCATGTTTGTAAATATACAAAGGAGGAAGAAGAGGAAGTATTGATCTGTATTCACATTTATTCTGCAACCTAGATATGGTGAGAATAGTGCAACAATATCCTCATCTGTAAACACGGCCACTATTTTGTGATATTAAATAAGATGATTATAAATATCTGAAAATTAAATACTATTCTGAAACTTTAAAAAAAATAATAGAGGGGCATATAGGGAAAAAACATACCTATTGCAAACTAATTACAGTTAGTAGTATTTTAACGTTCTTTCATCAATAGTAACAAATGTACTATACCAATACTATGAGTCAACAATGGAGGGGGGTAGGTAGGGGTATGGGAGGATTTGAGTTTCCAGTCTTTTTGCCTGTATTTCTTTTCTGGAGTAATGAAAATGTTCTAAATACTAAAAAAAAAAATTAATTGTGGTGATGGATGCAGAGCTGTATGATGGTACTGGGGGCAATTGATTGTTTGATTGTACACTTTGGATCTTTGGATAATTGTATGGCATGTAAACAATCTCAATAAAAAATAAATAATAATAACAGATGGAGGGCCGGAAAATTCACAAATGTATGGAGGCTAAACAACACTTTCTTTTAAGACTACCAGTGGGTCAAGGAAGAACTTACAAGAGAAATAAGTAAATATCTTGAGGCAAATGAAAATGAAAACACATGTTGAAACATCGGATGCAGCAAAGGCATTGCTGAAAGGAAATTTATTGCCCTAAAAGCCTTATATTTTTTTAAAAAAAGAAAGAGCAAAAACCAAGGAATTAACTGTACACCTGGAGGAACTGGAGAAAGAACAGCAAACTAACCACAAAGCAAATAGGAGGAAAGAAATAACAAAGAGCAGAAATAAATGAAATTGAGAACATGAAAACAATAGAGAAAATGGGAAAGAATACATAACTATTAACCCTGCATAAATAAAAGAGATGATGAGAGGATACTATGAGAAATTATATGCTAAAAAACTAGACAGATGAAATGGACAACGTCCTAGAAAAGCATGAACAACCAACATTGACTCGAGAAGAAATACCTGACCTCAACAAACCAATCACAAGTAAAGAAATTGAATGAGTCATCAAAAAGCTCCCCAAAAAAGAAAACTCCAGGACCAGATGGCTTCACATGTGAATTCTATCAAGCATTCAAGAAAGAATTAGTACCAACCCTGCTCAAACTCTTCATAAAAACTGAAGAGGAGGGAAAACTACCTAAATCATTCAATGAAGCCAACATCACCCTAATACCAAAGCCAGACAAAGACACTACAAGAAAAGGAAACTATAGATCAATCTCTTTAATAAGAATACACACAAAAATTCTCAACAAAATATTCACAAATAGAATCCAACAGCACATTAAAAGAATTATATAGCATGACCAAGAGGGATTTATTCCAGCTATGCATGGCTGGTACAACACACAAAAAATCAATTAATGTAATATACCACATCAATATATCAAAGTGGAATAATCACATCATATTCTAGGTTGCTGCAGAAATGGCATTTGACAGAAGTCAGCATCCTTTTTTGATGAAAATACTCTAAAGGATAGAAATAGAAGGGAAATTCCTAAATATGACAAAGTCAATACATGAAAACCCCACAGCTATCATCATATGCAATGGAGAAACACTGAAAGCTTTCTGTCTAAGATCAGGAACAAGGCAGGGATGCCCGCTGTCACCACTGTTTTTCAACAATGTACTGGAAATTCTAGCTAGAGCAATTAGGCAAGAAAAAGATATAAAAGGCTCCCAAATTGGAAAGGAAGAAGCAGAACTTTCAATACTTGTAGATGACATGATTCTATATGTAGAAAATCTGGAAAAATCTACAGCAAAGCTCCTAGAGGTAATAAATGCATACAGCAAAGTGGCAGGGTATAAGATTAACATGAAAAAATCAGTAGTGTTGCTATAAACTAGTAATGAGCAACATGAGGAAGAAAACAAGAAAAAACTTCCATTTACAACACCAACCAAAAGTATCAAATATTTTACCAAAGCCATAAAATACCCATACACAGAAAACTACAAGAAATTGCTAAAGGAAATCACAGAGGACCTAAATAAATGGAAGGCTATACTGTGCTCATGACCTGGAAGACTAAATATACTAAAGATGTCAATTTTACCTAAATTGATATATAGATTCAATGCAATACCAATTAAAATCCCAACAACTAACTTTGATAAAATAGAAAAACAATATCCAAATTTATTTGGAAGGGCAGGGTTCCCCAAATAGCCAAAAAAAACAGCTTGAGAAAGAGAAATGAAGTGGGAGGTTTCACATTACCTGACTTTAAAGCATATTAGTAAGCAACGGTGGTCAAAGCAGCATGGTACTGGCATAAAGACAGATATAATGGCCACTGGAATCAACTTGAGTGTTCAGATATAAACCCTCTCATCTATTGACAATTGATCTTCAGTAAGGTGGTCAAGCCAATGCAACTGGGAAAGAGTAGCCTCTTCAATAAATAGTGTTTGGAGAACTGGATATCCAAAAGAATGAAAGAGGACTCCTATCTTATATCTTATAGAAAAATTAACTCAAAATGAATCAAAGACCTAAACATTATAGCTAAGACCATAAAACTTTCAGAAGAAAATGTAGGGAAATATCTTAAAGATCTTGTGATGGGAGGTGGTTTCCTAGACCTTACACTCAAAGTGTGAACAACGAAAGAATAAATAGATAAATGGAATCTCCACAAAACTGAAAACTTTTGTGCATCAAAGGACTTTGTCAGAAAAGTAAAAAGGCAGGCTTTGCAATGAGAGACAATATTTGGAAACCACATATCAGATAAGGGTTTAATGTCCAGAATATATAACAAGATCCTACAACTCAAGAAGAAAAATAAAGAACCAAACTTAAAAATGGGCAAAAGATATAGACAGACACTTTTATGAAGAGGAAATACAAATGGCTCAAAAACATACGAAAAGATGTTCAACTTCACTGGCTATTAGAGAAATGCAAATCAAAACCATCTCATACCTACTAGAAACACCATTATCAATGAAACAGAAAATTACAAGTGTTGGAGAAGATGTGGAGAAAGAGGCACACTGTAGAATGATGCAGCCACTCTGGAAGGCAGTGTGGCAGTTCCTCAGGAAGCTAAGAATAGAATTGCCATATGATCCAGCATTTCCATTACTAGGTATATACACAAAGGAACTGAAAGCTAGGACATGAATGGACATCTGTAAACCTGTGTTTATAGCAGAATTATTCACAATTGCCAAGAGACGGAGAACAGCCCAAATGTCCATCAATGGATGAGAGGATAAACCAACTGTGTTATATACTTACGATGGAATATTATGCAGCTGTAAGAAAGAATAAAGTTACAGAGCATAGAAGAACATGAATGAACCTTGAGGACATTATGCTGAGTGAAATTAGCCAGAAACAAAAGGACAAGTACTGTATAGCTGCACTAATATGAACTAACATTAGTAAACATACTTTGAGAGTTAAAGCTGAGAATACAGGTTATCAGGAGATAAAAACAGGGTAGAGAATTGGGCATTTGATGCTGAATGGTATAGAATGATCAAAAGGATTGATTGTCTAGATACTGAAATAGATAGCACAATACTGTGTGATGGTAGCATAATATTCTAAGTACACTGAACAAAGATGACTGTGAGTACAGCTGACAGAGGAAAGCATGTATGAAACAAGAAGGAAAGATAAAAGATTAGGACTGGGATGGTATAACAGTGAAACCTAGAATGGTCAATGATTGTGATTAAATGTACAAATGTAAGAATATTTTTACATGAGGTGGAACAAATGAATGTCAACTATGCCAGGTGATGAAAATGTAATGATTTGGGGGAAAAATACAATCAAAGCAAACTAGAGTCTATAGTTAACAGTAACATTGTAACATGCTTCCATTAATTGTAACAAAGGCAATATACCAAAGCTAAATGTCTATAAGTGGAGGATATAAGATTGGGGTAAGGGATTCTTGGTGGTGGTGTTGTTGTCTGACCTTTTTATTGTATTTTGTTTCATTTTATTTTTATTTTTTCTTTTATTTTTTATTCAACATTTTTTCTTTCTTTTTCTTTTTTTCTCCTCTTCCTCTTTCTTTGTGAAAGAAATGGAAATGTCCTTATATAGATTGTGTTGGTGAATGCAGAACTATGTGATTATACCAGAAACCACTGATCATTTACTAAGGATGGAATGTATGCTGTGTGAATAAAATGGTTTCAAAAATAAATGGAGGAGCTCTGGAAGAAGATGGCAGCATAGAGAGGAGTAGAAGTTAGTTAGTCCCCCTGGAACAACTAATAAACAACCAGGAATAACTAGTAAATAATCTGGAATAACTGCTGGGGACAACTGTGACTGTCCACACATCATACACCAACCAGAATTAGGAGCAATGCCTGAGATCACAGCATAAAATCTGTAAGTAAAAACTGTGGACTGAGCCAGGAGTCCCCTCCCCCTATGGCAGCCTGAACTGCAAAACCTCGCTGTGGTAGAAAGAAGCATTCCCGGAGCAAGCGAATATAGCTCAGTACAGCCCCAACTGGGGTTTTAATTAACAAACATGGACTGCTCAATACAAGCTATGAATCCCCAACAAGCAGACAGAGGCTTTTGGTGATGACTGACCTTGGAGAGCTGGAGGACCTCTTTGGGAGGGAGGGGGAGCTCAGAGGACCAGAAGCTATCTCTGGCCAATGGGTGAAACTGAGGGTGACCTCAGACTGGCCCTGAAGTGGGGCTTTCTGTCCTTTTTTTGGCTCAGGGGAGAAAGCCTCAGCCATTTTCAGTTCTCAGTGCTCTGACCCAGAAAAGGGTGGAAATAGCAGAGTCAGAGAGACTATTCAAATGCAAATGACATCTCCCTAGGGGGTGTATCTTCCCTAAGAGACAGGAGGTGGTGCCAAGCTCTACTACCCGCCTTCCATTCAGAACCAGACCCCAGAGCCTGGGGAAAAACAGCCATGGGCCACACCTCCTTACACCAGTTGGGAGTGACAGGCTGACAGATGTCCCTGCTGGGCAGAAAAGCACAGCAGCTTGAGGCCTCATAGGGTGTATCAATCTTCTAAGACACCCTCAGGGAAACCTGATACTATTGCTTCCTTCTGAGACCTGAGCCCATTCTGGTCTGAAAAACCTGATTGGGGTAACTAAGGAAACCAGATGCCTAGACAACAGAAAACTACAAACTACACTAAGAAAAATGAAGTTATGGCCCAGTCAAAGGAACAAAGTTACACTTCAACTGAGATACACGAATTTAAACAACTAATGCTAAATCAATTCAAAAAGTTTAGGGAAGATATGGCAAAAGACATGAAGTGTATAATGAAAATACTGGGTGTACATAAGGTCAAAATCGAAAATTTGAAAAAAACAACTGGCAGAATCTATGGAAATGAAAGGCACAACACAAGAGATGAAAGACACAATGGACACATACAACAGCAGATCTCAAGAGGCAGAAGAAACACTCAGGAACTGGAGAACAAGGCACCTGAAAGCCTACACACAAAAGAACAGATAGGGAAAAGACTGGAAAAATATGAGCAATGTCTCAGGGAATTGAATGACAACATGAAACACATGAACGTATGTGTCATGGGTGTCCCAGAAGGTGAAGAGAAGGGAAAAGGGGCAGAAGCAATAATAGAGGAAATAATCAATGAAAATTTACCTTCTCTTATGAAAGACATAAAATTACAGATTCAAGAAGTGCAGCATACCCTAAACAGAATAGATCTGAATAGGCCTAAGCCAAGACACTTCATAATCAGATTATCAAACGTCAAAGATAAAGAGAGAATCCTGAAAGCAGCAAGAGAAAAGCCATCCATCACATACAAAGGAAGCCTGATAAGACTATGTGCAAATTTTCCTATATGCTCCTCTATTATTAATTTCTATAGTGTCATACATTTGTTCTAGTTCATGAAAGAGATTTCTAATATTTATACAGTTAATCATGGACACTGTCCACCAAAAGATTCACTGTTTTATACATTCCCATCTTTGGTTGCTTATTATTATGAACAAAGATGACTGCGAGTATGGTTGAAAGAGGAAGGTTAGGAGCACGGGGGGACACCAGAAGGAAAGAGGAAAGATAAAGACCGGGATGTATAACTCAGTGAAACCTAGAGTGCTCAACAATTGTGATAAAAAATACAAATATGTTTTTACATGAGGGAGAACACATGAACGTCAGCGTTGCAAGGTGTTAAAAATAGGGTGATATTTGTGGAAAAATACAATGAATGCAAACTAGAGATTATAATTAACAGAAACATGGTATTATGCTTCCTTTAATGTAACAAAGGCAACATACCAAAGCTAAATGCATACAAGAGGGGGACATAAGGGGCAGGCATGGGACTATTGGCACTGATGATGTTGTCTGACTCTTCATTCTACTTTAGTTTAATGCTGTCTTCCCTTTTGTTGCTTCTTAGCTGTCATTTTTTTTTCTTTCTTTTCTTTTTCTTTTGTTTCTACCTTCTTTGACTCTTCCTCCTTCTTTGTGGAAGAAACGGACATATCCTTATATAGACAGTGGTGATGGTGCTGAATACATAAATACAAGACTATACAGGGAACCAATGATTGTTAACTTAGGACAGAATGCATGGTGTGTGAACAAAACCATCTTAAAAAATAATAGGTTGATGAAGAAATCTTAAGGGCACTATATTGAGTGAAATAAGACAGACACATAAGGACAAATATTGCAGGGTATCAGATATGAATTATAATATGTAAACTCACAGGCATGAAAAATAAGTTACCAGGATATTGAATGAGGCTAAAGAATGGGGAGTAGTTGCTTATTATGAGATGAATGTTCAACTAGGGTGAACTTAAATGTTTGGAAATGGACAGAGGTGATGGTAGCATATTGTGAGAAAAACAGTGCTGAATGTTCTGTGAATGTGGTGGAAAGGGTAAGCTCAAAGTCACATATATCACCAGAAGGAAAGTTAGAGGTTAAAAGATGGGAATGTATAAAACAGTGAATCTTGTGGTGGACAAATGTCCATGATTAACTGTGCAAATATTAGAAATCTCTTTCATGAACTAGAACAAATGTATGACACCATAGAAATTAATAATAGAGGAACATATAGGAAAAATATACCTACTGCAAACTATATACTATAGTCAGTAATATTTTAAAATTCTTTCAACAGTAACAAATGTACTATACCAATACTATGAGTCAATTATGGAGGCAGGGTGGTAGTGGTTAGGGGTATAGGAGAATTTGAGTTTCCTTTTTTAAATTCTTTTTCTGGATTAATGAAAATTGTTCTAAAAATTGAAAACAAAAATTAACTGGTGATGGATGCACAGCTTTATGATGGTACTGTGGGCAATTGATTGCACACTTTCGATCTTTGGATAACTGTATGGTATGTGAACAATCTCAACAAAAATAAATAAATAAATAATAAACAGAGGTATACAAGTGCTGGAGAAAAGGTGGATATAGGGATGCACCTAATCACTGTTGGTTTGAAAGTAGAGTGGTGCAGTCCATTTGGAGGGCAGTGTGGTTGTTCCACAGGAAGCTAACTATGGGGTTGCCATATGGTCCTGCAACCCCGTTACTGGGTATATACTTGGAAAAACTGAGAGCAGGGACACAAATGGACATTTGCACTCTGGTGTTTAAGGCAGTAAATTGCACTGATTCACAATGGATGGATGTGGCCTAAGGGCACATCTACTGATGAACAGAATGGGAAACTCTGGTGTATATATACAATGGAATATTGATTGGCTACAAGAAGGAATGAAATGGTGAGGCGTGCAACCAGATGAATGGACCTTGAGGACAGTATGTTAAGTGAAATAAACCAGAAATGAAAAGACAAACATTATAACGCCCCACTAATACAGACTAACTATAATGTGCAAACTCTGAGAATTGAATGTGAGAACATAGGTTATCAGGGGAAGGCTTATGGTAAAGGTTCCTTGGTTTTAAGCTTGCTTACAGCAGTCACATCTATTCTTGAGTTGTAATGGCTATTCCTAAATTCTGTGATCCTGGTCAGTCCCTGGAAATTCAGGTTATCTGTGTGACACCTGAGACTCAGAGCCAGAGTTTGGCAGCTATGAATATCAGCATTACCCCATACAGCAAATGTTAAAGAAGCTGAAAAAAAGATCAGAGTTCAATTACAGGTACGAACGACATGGACTTGGTAAGGACCAAGGTAAATCAGACTAAAGGGTAAAGAATGATATTGACTGTGTTTTAAAACTCCAAATTCTGTGTGAGACCAAAGGAAGAGAGGTTTATTTGGTGGAAAATCTGTATTTTCTGTAGCATGCTATATAATTTAACTTATGTGGTCAGTTTATTCAACCACCGTAGCTACATGGACCTTGAAAAGGCAGTGATATTCAGTTGGTTTATACAGGTTAGCATGAAGCCCCAATACATTGCAGAGTAATTTGGGCAGAGAATAAAGTATTTGCAAAGCCCCCTTGAGGGACTAGGGGGAAATGTGAAAATAGTAAACCTCCCCACCCAAGGAATCCCTGATATTCTCGCAAGCACGGGGGACTACCAATTTAATAGGTCAAGCCCTTGATCTTGGGACTTGATCTTACAATGCTTGTTACTGCAAAGAAGAGGCTAAGCCTACTTATAATTGTGCCTAAGAGTAACCCCCAGAGAACCTCTTTTATTGCTGAGATGTTGCCTCCCTCTCTAAGCCAATTCTGCAGGTATACTTACTGACCTCCCCCTCTCTCTCCCAACCCCGTAATGTGGGACATGACTCCCGGGGGTATAAGTCTCCCTGGTAACATGGGATGTGACTCCCAGGGATGAGCCCTGGCATCATAGGATTGAGAATGCCTTCTTGACCAAAAAGGGGGAAAGAAATGAAACAAAGTTTCAGTGGCTAAGAGATTTCAAATAGAATTGAGAGGTCATTCTGGAGGTTATTCTTATGCATTATATAGATATTCCTTTTTAGTTTCTAGTATAATAGTATAGCTAGAAGGAAATACCTGAAACTGTTGAACTGTAATCTAGTAGACTTGATTCTTGATGATGACTGTATAACTATATAGCTTCTATCATGTGACCGTGTGATTGTGAAAACCTTGTGAGTGACACTTCCTTTATCTAGTATATGGGCAGATGAGTAATAAGGATAAAATAAATAAAGAATAGTGGGTATAAGGTGTACAGGATATTTGGGTGTTCCTTTTTAAATTTTTTTTGGAAGTTATGAAAATGTTCAAAAATTGATTGTGGTGATGAATGCAAAACTATATAATGATACTGTGAGCCACTGACTGTATACTTTGGATGGATTATATGGTGTGTGAATATATCTCAGTAAACTTGCATTAAAAAAAGTAGACAGCGCCTAAGTGGGAAACCAATGTATGCATTATGGGAGTCCCAGAAAAAGAAGAAAACAAGAAAGGAATAGAAGGAATATTCAAAGAAATAATGGCAGAAAACTTCCTAAATTTAATTGGATACATGAATGTACACATTCAAGAACGCCAGTGAACCCCAAACAGGATAAACTCAAAGAGAAACCATGTCCAGACACATAGTTTGAGAAACACACTCAGACTCATAATAATCAAACTGTCTAATATCAAAGAAAAGGAGAATATTCTGAAAGCTGCATGAGAAAGGCAATGAATTATATACTAGGGAGTCACAGTAAGATTTGGTTCTGATTTCTTAACATTTGGTATCATCAACTTTGGCTATTCTAGTGGGTGGGTAAAGGTATCTGTTTTAGTTTGCTAATGCTGAAGAATGCAAAACACCAGAGATGGATAGGCTTTTATAAAACGGGGGTTTATTGCACTAAACAATTACAGTCTAAGGCCACAAAGCATCCAAGGTAACACCTCAGCAATCGGGTACCTTCACCAGAGGACGGCCAGTGGTGTCCGGACAACTTCTGTTAGCTAGGAAGGCAGCTGGCGTCTGCTCCAAAGCTCCGGCCTCAAAACGGCTTTCTCCCAGGACGTTCCTTTCTAGCAAGCTTGCTTCTCTTCAAAACATCACTCCCAGCTGCACTCTCTTTCTTCCCCCCGAATCAGCTCATTTATATAGCTCCACCGATAAGGGCCCACCCTGAATGGGCGGGGCCACGCCTCCATGGGAACATCTCATCAGAATCATTGCCCACAGCTGGGTGGGGCACATTCCAAGCAAATCCAACCATCACCAAAACGCCTGCCCCACACAAAACCACAAAGATAATGGCATTTGGGGGACACAATACACTCAAACCGGCACATTCCACCCCCTGAACCCCAAAATGACATTATCTTTCCAAATACAAAATATATTCATTCCATCACAATATCACAAAAACTTAAATCATTTCAGTAACAAAAGTTAAGTACAAAATCCCATCAAAATCAGTTTAGGCTTGGTCAGTTCTAAGGCATAATTCCCCTCTAGCTGTGGATCTGTGAACCTAGAACAAGTTATGTGCTTCCAATATATAAAGGAGAGACATTCATAGGATAAACATTTCCATTGCCATAAGGAGAAACAGTAAGGAAAACAGGGTTAACAGGAGCAAAACAGTTCCTAAAACCCACAGGACAAAGTCCATTAGATTTCAAAGTCCGAGAGTCATTTACAGAACAATGTTGCATCCTTGGGGCTTGAGAGAGTGGGAGCCTATCCCTTCCCAAGGGCCTTTTCTGCAGCCCGTTCCTCTCCAAACACTTAGGTGAGTGCTCCAACATTTCCACACATTGGGGAGACCACCTTCTCGGCCCCACCCTCCTCAAACCTTGGGGCAGCTCCCGGATTCCCTTCCATCTCCGGGGCACATGCTCAACCCCTTCAGAACAGTCGGGTGGCAGCCAGGCTCTCCCCAATTCCCTGGAAATGTGCTCCACCCTCTTTGGGACCCGAGGTGGCAAAACTCTTCCAGAGCATCGAGGCGGAAAGCCCGCCCTCGACCTCCAGGGCAAACTCACCCTTTCCATGCATGTGGGCTGCTCCGCTCTCCCAGCCCTAAACCTCTTGACTCCAGACCTCAACCTCCATGGCTCTGTCTTTGAAGAGATTTTTCCTTTAATTTTTTCCTTGTCTGTCTCCTCCAGTCCAGACCGGCAATGGCTCCGTCTATAAAGATCTCGCAAAAATTCTGTTGGCTTTGCATGAAGCATGCAGGGGTCAAAGCCATCAGACAATAGGAGTTTCCACAAATCCTTTCTGCTTAACTCCTTTTCCAATCTTGGCTTGTACTGAAATGGCGGCTGGGTTCCATGTTTGGTTCCATCCTCACGTTGGGCTGTAGCTTCTGGGATTCCACCCCCTGGAATCCTGTAATTTTCCAAGCCATCAGTTTCTGGTTTCTTGGAACCCAAGAGTTCAGTTCTAAGTTTATCTCTCTCTGCTCGCATTTTACTATAAGCTGCAAGGAGAAGCCAGGATATGTCCTCCACACGTAGTCTGGAGATCTCCTCAGCTAAGTATTCCAAGTTGTCGTTTTCAAACTCTTCCTTCCATCCAAAACCAGGACTCAATTTTGCCAAATTCTGTGCCACTTTAAAACAAGGATCGCCTTTCTTCCAGTTCACAACAACACATTGATCATCTCTGTTCAAGACCTCGTCAGAAGTATCTTTAGAGTCCATATTTCCACAAACAGTCTCTTTAAAGCAGTTTTGGCCTTTTCTATCAAACTCCTCACAACTCTTCCAGAAACTCCCCATTATCCATTTAAAAAGCCGTTCCAACATGTTCGGTATTTGCAAACTCAGCAGCAAAAGCACCCCACTTCTCTGGTACCAGAATCTGTTTTAGTTTGCTAATGCTGAAGAATGCAAAACACCAGAGATGGATAGGCTTTTATAAAACGGGGGTTTATTTCACTAAACAATTACAGTCTTAAGGCCACAAAGCATCCAAGGTAACACCTCAGCAATCGGGTACCTTCACCAGAGGACGGCCAGTGGTGTCCGGACAACTTCTGTTAGCTAGGAAGGCAGCTGGCGTCTGCTCCAAAGCTCCGGCCTCAAAACGGCTTTCTCCCAGGACGTTCCTTTCTAGCAAGCTTGCTTCTCTTCAAAACATCACTCCCAGCTGCACTCTCTTTCTTCCCCCCGAATCAGCTCATTTATATAGCTCCACCGATAAGGGCCCACCCTGAATGGGCGGGGCCACGCCTCCATGGGAACATCTCATCAGAATCATTGCCCACAGCTGGGTGGGGCACATTCCAAGCAAATCCAACCATCACCAAAACGCCTGCCCCACACAAAACCACAAAGATAATGGCATTTGGGGGACACAATACACTCAAACCGGCACAGTATCTAAAGGTGGTTCTGATTTTTGTATCCCTAATGATTGATAATATTGAGGATATTTTCATGTACTTATTGGACTTTCATATGCCTTCTCTTGTGAAGTGTTCATTCAATTCTTTTGCCTAGTTTTTGGTTGGGTATTTTATCTTCTCCATATTTCATTGCAAAGACATATGTTCTGGTTACAATTCCATTGTCATATATATGTTTACATTCTGTGACTTCTCTGTTCTTAATACAGTTTGTCAGTGAGAAAAAGTTTTTAATGTTGGTGAGGTCCTATTTACCAATTTTTCCTTTTATGTTTCAGGCATTTTATATGCTATTTTAAAAATATGTTGTTAAACTAAGATCACAAAGATGTTCTCCTTTAGAAGTTCTTTGTTGTTGTTGTGGTTGTTGTTGTTGTTTTGCTTTGGCTTTTGTGTTGGATTTCATGATCCATTTTAAGTTCATTTTTGGACATGTGGTGAGTAAAAAGCCAAAGCTTATTTTCCAGGCGAATTGTCAGTTGTTCTAGTACCACTCTTGAAATTTATGTCTTTTTCTGATTCAGTTATCCTGCCATCTTTGTCAAAATCAATTGTCAATACAAATGTGCATCTATTTCTGGACTCTGTCCTGTCCCACTACATATGTCTTTACTTAGTACAATATGATAGTGATTACTGCAGCATTAGAGTATGTTTTAAAATCAAATGGTGTATATCCTTTGAATTTATTCTTTTCTAAAGAATTGTTTTGGTTTTGCAAGACCCTTTGCTATTCTATCTAAGTTTTAGAATCATGTTACCTTGTTCTAGATTTTGCATTGGGAATGCATTGAATCTATAGATCAGTTTCAGAAAAACTGCTGTATCAGCAACATCAAGTCTTCAATACATTTTTTTCAATATTGGTTAATTTCTCCCAGCAAATTTTGTAGTTTTCAGTGTACAAATTTTGCACATCCAAATCACTGTGTCTATTTTTGTATGTTATTGTTAATGAAATTATATTTTTAATTTCATTTTAATTTGTTGTTGCTGATATTTAGAAATACAATTGATTTTTCTTTATTGAAAAAATAAATGAGGGAGAGTTTAAAATATTCAAAGCTAAACAGAAACAGAAAGTTTGTCAACAGGAGACCAGACCTACAAGAAATATTACTGGGAGTTCTGCAGGATGAAAGGAAAAGAAAGGAAAGAGAGGCTTGAAGGAGACAGTTGAAATGAAGAATATCAGTAAGGGTAACTAAAAGGGTGAACAGAGAATAAGATATGACATAGAAAAAACAAAGGATAAAATCATTTAAGTATGTACCGCTGTTACAGTAATAACATTGTTAATGGTTTAAACTCCCAGTCAAAAGACACACATTGGAAGACTGGATAAAAAATTATGATCCATCTATGTGTTATCTACTCACCTGAAACCCAAGGACAAAAATAGTTTGAAATTGATAGGGTTGAAAAAGATACTCCATACACACAGTAACCAAAGAGAGACAAAAGGGGCACTATGTTACTATATATATTATTCTACCAGGAAAAAATAACATTCATCCCCAAAATATGTTAGGCAAACATTGGCAAAACTCTCTACAATAATAATTGGAGACTTCAACAAATCACTCTCATCAATAGATAAAACATCTATCTAGACAGAGGATCAATAAGCAGAGAGCTTGATAATATGATAAATGAAGTAGACTTAAACATATATAGAACATTTTACACCAGAATAGCAGGATATACATTATTCTCAAGATCTCACAGATAATTCTCCAGGATAGACCATATGTTTGGTCACAAAATAAATCTCAATCAATTTATAAAGACTGAAATTATCAAAAAATCTCTTCAAAGACAGAGCCATGGAGGTTGAGGTCTGGAGTCAAGAGGTCTTGGGCTGGGAGAGCGGAGCAGCCCACATGCATGGAAAGGGTGAATTTGCCCTGGAGGTCGAGGGCGGGCCTTCCGCCTCGATGCTCTGGAAGAGTTTTGCCACCTCAGGTCCCAAAGAGTGTGGAGCACATTT